>NC_046374.1:9048457-9148989 GCF_011125445.2 Fundulus heteroclitus
TGTCGTTGGTCTACCGTCTGATTGTGTCAGTCTCATTCACAACCGATATGATAACCTGCCAAACAACAGGCTGTGAATATTATTTTGTTACTCTAATGATTGAGTTTTTTTCTTAAAGGATTCCAACACATTTTCCATTTCATAATTTAAACTTTTCTAAACACAAACTTCTAGATTTCTCAGGCAGTTTTCTGGCATTCTGGGCATTTTGGATTTTTAAATATATATGTATGATTTTTGTCTCTGGAGACCAATATATAGAATATTTTTTTCATGCCTAATATATGTTTGCACATACTTAGAAATTGGAAAAATGTAATATTAAATTCCATGTTTTATAGAATTGCAATACTACATAGGAAGCCTGTCCTCTTCAGAGATGTTGATAGAGACTGTATTGGGTCCTGCAGCACTCTATCCTGGGTAGAGTGCAGCTGAAACACTAGTCAGTAAATCTGATGACGTTCAAAGCAAAGTCCTAATTTTATCAAGCTGAACAGCCACGTTCTGTAAGTTTTGTGTGAACCCAATTAACAGGAGTGCCACTGGAATATGTCACGAAGCAAAATATCCATGAGCGACAGCAAATCAAAAAGGAAACATGCTCATGTTTAGCCTGCTGTGGCACCTCATGAAAGCTTTATCAGCAGCAGAAAGATGTGCATTTCTAAAAGGCTGCAGCTGCATGTGTTTGGCCTAACATCTTCAGAAACATACTGTTTGATGAAATGTTTATTTCAGGATCGGAAGAGATCGGCAAACACAAATAAGGACTCAAACACTGTTTCTGTTAGAATATAAGGCACACATTTATTATTCCCCACAGAACGCAGCAACACAAAACAGCAAGCACTTCGCACACGCAAAGTAGCAAGCACTTAAAGACGGGCAAGCTTTCAAACAGGCGTGTTGTTCCATCTCTTACCATGGTTAGGACTGGGAAGTCGGTCAGTCCGGTTAGAGCACAATCCACACGGCCGGGCGTCCATACAACCCACGGCTGACTTCAGCGACTGAGGGCGGTCCCCTCCTTTTTATACCAATAAACAAAGTATCAGATGGGAGTGAGAGTGGCCACTTCTCCCTCCCATCTGAGCTGTTCGTCCTGTTTCCAAAACAAAAAACGTTCCCAGCATCTCAGCAGTGTGTGAAGCAAAATAATATTGCAAACTCAGATAATAGCGCAAATATAAGCAAAATAAGGAATACAGAATCAGTCTTTCCCACAACACATTGTCATAGGTTCCCACCAAAAGTTAAAACAAGTTATAGCAAAATAACACGTTGTTCTTAGTTTTATGTGAGCAACATAACAGACACGAACATATATGTTTGCTCTTAGTTTAAAACTAACCAGTTTTTCCCAAAATACATTGTCAAAGAACAAAAATAAATTCTTTAATATATCACAATACCATTGTCTCCTGATTGGAATTGGTGACAAACAAAACTTCATCAGAACTTGCCTGTGCAGTACCATAAGTACATAACATTATCAACATGTAAAGCATGTACTAACAACTACAACACTACCTGACATTTTCTATTTCAAATGACTACAGACATGCTGGTCTATTGTATGACATCTGCATTACTGCACAGCCGATGGAAAACCTAGATACTGATTGGTCAAACAGGTCCTCATCAGAATAGTGTTGGTTATGTTACTGATGCCTCCCATCTCTAAATGCTGCAACAGTTTAATGCAGTGTCTATGTTTTGATTCTTGTTATAAAGGGTTTAAAGATGCTGTGGGTTAGTTCCTCTAGTTTAAGTAACACTCTAAGTAGAGTCAAAGTCATTAAGTCAGTTGTGGCAAAAACTTTGTGACTTTTTAGAAGGTTCTAACAAGTATAATTAGAAAGGAAGGTCCTCATTTCCTTAGTTTAGTGTTAACCCCCACCATCTCAGGCTAAAACTAACTTTGCATTATGTTTCAACACAACAAACTAAATCAGTTGCTTACTCTGTGCTTCCATCATCACTACTTTTATTTTGCTGTTTGGATAAAAGACTCTCAATCAAGACATTAGATGGCGGTGCATAAACATGCTGCGGCTCGCACTCTGTGTTTTTGTTTTGTGTGTTTTGCTTGTTTTCTGTGCACTGTTCTGTGTAACTGGGGCTTAGATACACCATTTACTAGCTGGACTCCTTTTCCTCAGGAATGTGTTGGCTCCGCCTCACTGTGTTCATGGATTATGGATTTCCTAAACAACAGACCTCAGGACGTCAGGATGGGGAACCTGACTTCTGGCACCACAATCCTGAACACTGGAGCACCACAGGGCTGTGTGGTCTAGTCCTTCTTCTGTAAGGACTTTGATGCCATCCAGTCCTCCAACACTGTGGTTGCGCAGGGTTAGGGTTAGGGTGGTGCATGCAGAGGAGAACACCGTCCATCTACAGCCGCCACCCAGGGCATTCCCTTTTTCATTCCACTGCCATCTCGGGAGAGGCAGCATATCATTAAAAACAGACAAAACAGGCTGAAGAAGCTTTTTTTCTCAGAGCTGTAGCCTCAACCCCTCCCCCCCCCCCCCGGTCCCCACCACCACGCCACCACCATCCCTGCTCCCTCCGACCCCATGTGTGATGGAGGCAGCATAGGAAATTATGGGAGCTGAGTTCTCGCACTTGAACTCTGTGTGCGCTGATTCTGCATACAGACACAATCGCACACACACACTCAAAAGATATTCACAACCCAGAGGAGCACCCCTCCTCCCCCAGCTCATCTTATGAATTTGCAATAATAATGTGCAATAATCGTCGTCGCCACCTGAACACTTCCTAGACATTTCTTTCCTGGGTCTGTTATGTGTGATGTCAGCTGGGTTGTGTCAGTCTGCGTTGTTGCCATTGCTACATTATGTGTCACCAAACTTTCATCATAGCAATAAAATGACAAATAAATACCCTTATGTCCTCATATCATTATTCTAAAATGTAGAATACAACCAGACTGGAAATGTAGGCTTAAAATTACCCCCATCATCGTTTCACGGCTTTCTGCTTTCCTCTAAAAGGCTGCGGCTGTGTTGACCTGTCGAAAGCTTTCCCAGCATTTCAGCTACAGCAGAACTCAAATTGCCTTCTGGTAAATTCATTGGCGAATGCCGATAAATAACTTCTCAACGCCTCCTGAAAAAGAACACTGTCCTGTCAAATTAGCCCAGCGTACATGGATATAAAACCAAGGTAAGTCAGGCAGCAAGCCAAACAAGCTGCTGGTTTATTACAAATGCACGCAGGATAGACTTTATCTGGTGCTGATTTGATTATATGTTAATGTTTTCATTTAAAACATTTGGGATTTCTTTGTAATTTGTATTACTATGATAAATTCTGAAAATGTCTTGTAATTGTAACAACAATTAGCTTTTTTCCAAAAATGGATATGTGTTATCTAGGAATATCAAAGAAGTCAGATCAATTCCAGACCTAGAAGTAGTCACCTGAGAAGTCATTTAAAAGCCTTCCGCTTGTCCAAATCTCTGTAGCAAGAAATCTAATGGGAATTAGAAAAGGAGATCATATTTCTCCAATTTTACCTTCATTGGCTCCAAAATAGATTTCAGAATTCTCCTTCTGACAAATAGTAGCCCATAATAAGCAAACTTCATCACTGATTGTCCTAAATGTTCTTAATGTAGCACTTTGCTCTCATACTGTAGGTTTACTGGTGGTTCCCACATAGTCTGAAGGTAGAATGTGAGTGAGCTATCTCTGTAATTATGCTACTATAGGCTAAAGGTACGTTCACACTGAAAGCTATCAATGGTAGGCGGTCAACACAAAAAAACTTGCCTTGTTCACCTTCGGTGTGAACGTACCTTTGACTTGACATCTGAGCAAATATATAAATGTAATTGTTTTAAAAATGGGTCCCTTCATTCATTATCTACAACTTCTTAACCTTGCATAGTTCATTGGTTTAGAGGTGGGGCACACCCAGCCAGGTCACCTGGTGGCAGGGCAGCACATAGACACGCAGGACAAACAACCATGCACTCGTATCTAGGCGCAATTTAGCGAGAGCATTTAACAAAACACATACAGATGACCTATGTCCACCAGTCTAATACAGACAGTCGCTGTTGAAAATATGGAATTAGCATAAATCTGCAAAATGTTCATTTATTGAACACACATGTGCATAAGTTGTTGAGTTCATCATAACACATCAGATTTGAAACTGTCATTAAGGAAAATGCTCAACTTTCGGTACATTAATAGGAAACAATATTAATTTATTTCAAATCTGTTTTTCAGTGAATCTACACAGTTTATTTATTTGGCCTTTATTTTGACTGGGCAAATCCAATTGAGAGAAAAATAAAGAGATACCATGCACTGCAAAAAGGGAACTAAAAGTAAGTACAATTTTCTTGAAATTAGTATATTTTCCTTGATTTGAACAGCTAAATAAGATTATTTGCCAATAGGGTGAGTATTTTTACGCCTAAAATAAGATTATTAGCTATTCTGCACTTGAAATAAGATGATGAAGATGAATTGTTCCTACTTTAAGTGCAACAATCTTATTCCATTGGCAAATAGTCTTATTTATCTGCTCAAATCAAGGAAAAATACAAACATTTTAAGAAAATTTTACTTACTTTGAGTTCCCTTTTTGCAGTGTGCAAAGACTGCAGCACATAGTCTACCTTCACTTCTGTGACACGTTTGTAAAACTCTGCGCTGCGGTAGCATAAGGATCAGGACTGATTCAAAAGCTGTATTATAAGAATCAATTAATAACACCGCACAGCTGAAAGTTGAACAAGGACTGAAAGCAGACCTCGAGAGAATGTGAATATACTGAGCCAATTTCATGCAGCTCCAGCAGCTCCTGGTGCTGCAAAAAAAAAATGCTGAGATATGGCTGAGGTTTCAAAAGTGTGAGGATGCAACGTGCCATTTTAATCCACTGCTCCACAGAGAAATACAGTGGAGCAGTAGAGAAGACACCCCACTAAGATTTGGAGAAATGCCACCAGTGCTACTAACTAACAACACTGAAGTGAGTCGAACATGAACGTCGACATAGAGCGCGCTGACCAACCACCCACAAGCTTGACTGAAATTTGCCGCTGCTAACGTAGACGATCCAAATCGTTTCTGGAGAAAGGTTTTATAGTTAGTGGAGCTTGAGCTGCACCAACAGCATGCATGTTTAGAGGGAACTTAAGAACGCTGTCGACTGTCAGACAGCAGCGTCATTCTGCACTTCTTGTAGAGCTGGCGCAGTTCACAAAGTTGGGGGGATAGCAAAGGAAAACTATCCCCAATTCCTTAACATTCGCATCAATTTAACATTAGAATTGTGGAAACCTGGACGATGATCCCAAACATACATTAAAACCAGTGTCGGGAACAAAATAAGGTTGGCTAACATTTAGCTTTAGCAATTGGCCAAAATAATTGTGGAAAATTATCGGACTGTTTAAAAACCGGGTCTGTACCAGGAAACCAATCAGTCTAAATGAACTCCATCTCTTCTAAAGAGTAGAGTGGTCAAATATCCAGACAGAAATGCTGAGATATAGAAAGCTCATTAGTGGCTATACAGAGCATCTTGGTAAAGGACCTTTAACCAAAACTTTAAGAGGGTGTATGCAAACATTTGGTCCTTTCTTCATTGACCCCGTGTGGAATTAGGAAATACACCAAGCCAATTCCTGTTTTAAGATATAATTTAAATGCATCAGTAGAAGCCTAAAATGAATACACTACTTGCGGGCATCTAGGTGTTCCCCGGGACAACAGATCATGGCAGAGATACAAAACAGGGGTGGAGAGGGGGGGCAAGAGATTTGACAAAGGTTACGTCCTTTAACATTCTTAACATGTTGCAGTACCCTCCATAAATTGGGGTGGAGGGTATGATTTTCTGCAGCCATCTGTGGGAACAGCAGCATCAGAGCCAGAGACTCAAAGAGAGAGAACAAACTGATAAAGAAGGATGGTTGTGTGCTGGGAGGCACTCTGTAGTCCCCAGAGATGAGAGCAGAAAGAGGAATGTTGGCAAGCTGTTCAGCATAATGAATGGTACCGTACACCATCTGCACTATATATTGATGAACCAAGGGAGTAACTTTAGTTGGGGGGAGTTTTCCTGCTCTGCCGCAATAAGGATCGGTGCAGGAAGGGGGATTTTGCTCGGCTCAGTTTGGATTCTGCTGGATCATCATTAAACAACCACTGGATGTGACACGAAACCTGCTTTCAGAACTTGCTCACAATAAACACGTTTCAGCCCTCCACCAAATATTATCAAACTGACTGAAAAGTCTTTACAGAAACGCCGCCACGAGGCCGCAATCTCAGCACATTTAGCGATTTAAGATAAAAAAGATCACTAAGTCGGTCACCCTGGAGCAGAGGACGTGGGGGGAAAAAAGCCCCGTCTGTGCCCTGTTTCTGTGAGGGGGTTTTCCTCCTCATTTCATCAGCCAATTTTCAATCCTGCTGTGAGTAGTACCTCCTGGTTCCATTTCCTATCTGCTCACCGGTCTGTAAAATACGAGCTGCATGCATGCATAGATCACACTACAATGAGGCCGAGCCAATTTTCCTTTACGGAAACTGATAAATGCTCCTCCTACATTACAGTATGAGATTTTTTTTTTTTTTTTTTTTTTTTTTTGTTCCTGCTCTCCTACGAATTCATCAAATCAGAAAGTAGAAAAAGAGCCGTGGCATAATTTTCCCGCAGGCCAGAGAACTTTGCTCTCAGAAGGAGTACGATATCTGGGGTTAGACAATCAGCAGCGATATCATCTCAGCAGCCGCCTCGCCGTTTTAAACCGTCGGCGCTGTGCCTGGCTGTGTGTCTGCGCACGTGTGGCTTCATGTGGAAGCAGAGACGAAGCGTCTTCAGACTCAATTTGTTTATTTGCCTCTCCCCCGAGCAGAAGCTCAAATGAGCTGTGAGCTGCCTGTTTGTTTGTTTGTGAGTGCGTTGTTCTGTGTTTAATCGTGTGTGTGATCGTGCACCCCCAGGCAGGATTCCTGACAAAGGGGAGGGGGGATGGGGGGGCTTCCTTAGGAATTCACAGTGATGCAGCTTAGGTGGGGGTTTTTAGGCTCCGCACACTCAGAGAAACACCTTTTAAAGTAAATCCTCAGACAGCTTTAGACTGAGCTGGCGTGTGCTTCAAAGTCTATAACCCAAAAAAAATAAATATTGATCCAGAACAGGCTGGGCTTTGGAGACAGATACCAAAGACTTGCTGCAGTGTTTCTGGCCACTAGGGACATCATCAGGTCGTGTCTTTTTATGTACTTGGTCCCTTTATACCTCAAGTCAATAACCTTTTACAATCCATACAGCCATTTACGGACTCCTTTTTAATAAATAAAACGTGTCTAGAAGCATAAGACCTGCACGACCCTTTGGAAAAACAAATATATTTTAAAGTTTCATGAACACCTGCTGTATAAACAGTTATTTTTTATAGTTAGATCAAAGAACTAAAAATGGATATCCAATTTTAGGCTTAAAGCTAAGAAAATATTCCAACTTTTACAAGAAAAAAAACCTCCCCTTTTCTCCATAACTCTGTTATCGAAAATACTTTATTTTCCATAACAGCCTAGTACAAAAGCGGAAAAAAACAAACAAAAAATAAGTCCTTGTGTCATTTGTGCCATTCTGTTGTAGAACTTCTTTGCATATGAATAATAAGAACAAGAATATATGGCATAAAAATGTGAGAACCTGTCTTTTTTACCTTTCAAGAGGACAAGTCATGCAAAATTTCCCTTTTTCAGCCATTAAATACATTTTGTTGTGTACTTGAAGTCTCTAGGAGTGCAATAAATCTGAATGTAGTCTAACCAGAAACTGCGTAGATGTCTTTATATTCTGCTTGTGTCATATTTTTTAAGCTGTTGAGTTTTCTCTGTTTTCTTTATTATTTGAACTATGACATCACAGTCTTTGCTGCAGATCTGCCAAACAAAGTCATGAACTTTTGCAATCGTGCCATTTTTTTTCCTTTTTCTTTTGCCATGATTTTGCAGTCCAAGCTGAAGGATGCCGAAGCTACAAGTGGATAAGTGAAAATGTTCGGTCCTTGGGCGTATTACTCCTCACAATTCATTAAACCGTCCTCCAGCTTGCTGTGAAAATGGCTGAACGGGGTGGAGAGGAAGGCTCTGCAACCTGGAGGAGAGCGGGGTGTGAAGTGCCTCCTTTGGGATTTAAAGAGACGGCACCAAAACAAGCTGCTTTGAGGCACACCTCAAAACAGGGTTAAAAGAGGGGCTGCTGGGCAACAATGACGAGAAATTCAGACCAAAGCATTGCAGCTCCACTTTATGTAGACCACAACTGAATGATTTCAATCTTAAAATGAAGGAATTAAAATCATGACAAGTCCCCTTTAAAATGAAAAAAATTCTCAGGTCTTCATTGGTTTGGACAAAGTAATGAAGAGCCGCTGTGAAGGGGCCCCAAGAGCCACATGTGGTTTCGGCGCTGCAAGATGCAGAGCCCTGCTTTAAATGTTTCCACTTCGTCAAGCCTACTTATGCTAAGGTTTGTTCTAATAGAAATTTCTGCAACACATAACCAGCAACCCACCAGCTTTAGCTTTAACTAAAGGATGAACTTTAGTTAAACAAGCTACCGGCCATCAAATGTTTTGTTCAGGCATGACAAGGCACAAAAAGGCATGGGAAAAAGAGGGTGACACTGACTGCATAAGGTTGGGTAGGCCTTCATCCTCCAGTGCAATAATATCACAAAGCTGAAATCTACTTTGACTGTCCAGGCATACAAGCTGTCATGAGCTCAGGGACATCACCACGGTAAAACCACTAGAAAACAACTCTTCTGAATACAAATTCACAGGTAAGGCGGAGAGATTAGGCCAAGAAACATCTGCAGGCAGATTTTGAAAAGCTTGATGGACGGACAAAATGACACTCGCTCCTCACGGAGCATGGACGGACACGCGCTGAATAACTAATGAGCACAAGGCACCGCGGATTATCAAAGGTTGAAATCATTCCGGATAAGCTCGCTGAAACTTTTCAAGACGAACGTGGACAGATAAGCGTCTACCAAACCTGATACAAATGCCGCGACAAATCCCTTCAGCATCCGTTTGGCCCATCAGCAGAGGTCCCCATGCTAACAGCCTTCCTAAGCCAACCGAAATCCTCACAGAGAAACGCAGCACATCCTCAATGTTACACCTACAGTCTTTAAGAGCGTTCATATACTTTTTCATATGTTACAACGTATTGTACTGGGGTTTTATGTGATAGGCCAAGTATGATTTACATTAAAACCATTATTTTCTTCTTTATTCCCTTATATAAAAGTTGAAAGAAAGCTTAATCGGAGCAAAACTGCATTTTATTTACCCACCAGCTATCAGATTGCACATTATCACTTACTAAAAAATGTTTTCATGTATCTCCAACTATTTTTTTTTTTGCCTGACAAAGAAAAAGCATTTCCATTTTTATAGCGATCAACAACATCACCTAAATGCGCGTGCTACGCTATTAAAGTGTGACGTTTTTGCGGGCCAATTCGTCACAGTTACGCTCATCTTCAGCGTGAGCGTTAACATTTTTAACATTAGTGGTGGAGGTCGGAATATTTTTCCTCACTCTCTCGCCAACAGACTCAGAAGGTCGTTTGTTTAATCTGTCAGGGAGAAATTACAGTCTCTCAGCCTGAATACACAACGCACCCAGCATCCGGACAGATGGCGCTACTGTTAGCCGCTTTCATCAGGCCTGGAATACGCAGTTCACAGCACTTCGCTTGCGTAAGGCTCTTCCAGTAATGGTTTGCTGTATTGCTATAAAATATAGACAAAAACTCTGCTATCATTTTTTTGGCCATCCTGTTAAGTTTAAACAGAGCTCCAGATACAATATCAGCGGAACAATAAACCACACAAGCTGGTAACAAGTTAAACAGACAAACCAGACCCTTGTGAGCCCAGCATACGTCAGGCTGAATGTTGTGTATTTAACATTAGAAGCTAAGGAGCTAGTGGCTGTACCGGTGCAGTGTCACTTCAATGTGCAGCGAGAATAAAACATATTGAAAAAGCCTTTTTTTTATGCAGTTGTAAAGTCTAGTTAGGGCTACATTTATTATCTGGTGCTGTTTGGTGGCAGGACTCCAGTTCTGGAGAGCAACTATCCTGCAGCATTTAGATGTATCCTTTCACCAACACACCTTATTAGCTAAGGAAATGAGTGAACTGCTCTTGACCAGGCCGTTGCAGAGCTTAATGACAGCTGATGATAGACTTCCGCCGTTCGCTCCTAGGGGTGTTGGAGAAGCGATGCATCTAAACGCATCGATCCTGTAGGGGGGACGTCGGGAAAAGCTGATCACAGACAAATTGCCTTTTGGAAGGCTACGGGTTGCCATTGACAGATCAACATCACTTCCAGATTTATGTTAGTCGGAGCTTCTCTCTCCGACGCGAACATTCTGACTAAAAACAGAGAGAAGATCAGCTCCGCAGCTCACTGGTTTTCTTTTTCCCCATGCTCATTTGGATCAGATTCCAAGAAAACGTCTACAGATGCTGCAGCTAATTCCTGTGGCTAAAACCAAAGAGGAGAGACATTTTGACAGAAGAGTTACTACCTTATTCAAAAACTGAGTCATTCCTCTGAAATACTAATTAAAGCCAAATCCACTCACCGTATCTGTTAACAATCGATGCCGCTCCCTACCTGGACGAGGTTTTTCCATTTTTTTTTGCCACATTTGACCCCTTATTACCGACAGTCCCCCAGCAATAACTTTATATCCAATCCCCTTTTCATTCGGATTGCATGCTTGTTTAGGAGGAGGGATTGCTGTCAGGGAAACGGTGCAATCAGCTGGGCTTTTTTTTTACCAATTAGCATGAAATGATTGTTGAGTTTGATTGCACTGTATCATGATTATGATTGAATTGTGCTGCGTGTAATTGGATCAGAAAGGGACTGTAGGATTAGATTGCATTGAGCTAAACTGGATTGATTTGAATTAGGACCAAAATGGATTCCATATAGCTGCATATGTTATGGACCTGTTTGCAAAGTGCCTGGAGATGACATTTGCTGTAATTCAGCTCTATATAAATAAACTCAACTGGATTTGGTGGGAATCAGAGCGGTGAACAACAGACGCGCTGACGTCCTCGTCTCCATAGTTTCTTCTTCATGTGGTTCCACCAGCCATCAATAAATGATGGCTCCTGATGCAATTCAACTTGAGAGATTACAGGTTATGTTTTCTGTCTTAATGCACTCAATTCTATCAATTTTTTAGAGACATTCTGCTTTCAACCTTTCCCAAATTTTCTTGAAAGAAGATTAAGAAACATTTTAATGATTTTCTCACCCTTGTACCATCTATATCCTCTACCCATTCCTTCCTTAGAGTCTAGCTAGTTATGGTGATCATTTGGTATCAGATTGTGACTGCAGTCTGTCGAATATTAGGAAAATATTATTGTGATATTGTTGTTGAATGTTGCAACGACAATACTGGATGGACCAACTCTTTGCCATCCTTCATCTCGACGCTAGGATTTGGGATCTCAGGAGCATCGAGGTAAGACCCATCAAATAAATTACTGCTATTCAGCCAAGGTGTTGAGGGGATCCGCTTTGGTGGCCTTAGGATTGCGTCTCTGCTGTTCGCGGATGACGTGGTCCTATTGGCTTCATCAGGGCGTGATCTACAGCTCTTACTGGAGCGGTTCGCAGCCGAGTGCGAAGCGGCCGGGATGAAAATCAGTGCCTCCAAATCCGAGACCATGGTCTTGAACCGGAAAAGGGTAGAATGCCTTCTCCGGGTTGGGGAGGATGTGCTGCCCCTAGTGGAGGAGTTCAAGTATCTTGGGGTCTTGTTCACGAATGAGGGGAAGATGGAGCGGGAGATCGACAGGCGGATTGGTGCGGCGTCTGCTGTGAAGCGGGCGCTGTACCGATCCGTTGTGGTGAAGAGAGAGCTGAGCCAAAAGCCGAAGCTCTCGATTTACCGGTCGATCTACGTTCCTACCCTCATCTATGGTCACGAGCTTTGGGTCGTGACCGAAAGAACGAGATCCCTGAAACAAGCGGCTGAAATTAGTTTTCTCTGTAGTGTGTCTGGGCTCTCCCTTAGAGATAGGGTGAGGAGCTCAGTCATCCGGGGAGGACTCAGAGTAGAGCCGCTGCTCCTCCACGTCGAGAGGAGCCAGTTGAGGTGGCTCGGGCATCTGGTCAGGATGCCTCCTGGACGCCTCCCTGGTGAGGTGTTCCGGGCACGTCCCACTGGGAGGAGGCCCAGGGGAAGACCCAGGACACGCTGGAGGGACTATGTCTCCCGGCTGGCCTGGGAACGCCTTGGGATTCCTCCTGAGGAGCTGGCCCAAGTGGCCGGGGAGAGGGACGTCTGGGCCTCCCTACTGGAGCTGCTGCCCCCGCGACCCGACCCCGGATAAGTGGAAGAAAACGGACGGACGGTATTCAGAGAGCAGGAAGCATGCAACTTACTCAATATATTGTGCAGCTCTAATTATTAGTATTATTTTGCAAATGTTTTCTACAGATTATTTTGAGATGCTACATCTTAACGCAAGGGTTATTTCTTTGCAGCAGCACATAAAAGCTGTAAATAGTTGATCATTGCAATGGAATTTGTGACAAAAAACTCAATTCAGCTAATACTTAGGGCCCTATGATTTCTGCAATCCAGAAAACGCACGGAGAGAATGACATCCTTCAACTAAATGCTTTAAACTTTAAACAAATGAACATTGAATATCAAGCTGACCATCACAATGGCCATAGATCCACAGCAGAAGTCAGCTGCGTGTTTCTGAGAGACAATTTTCCATGACATCAACAAAAACATCTCAAGTTTGCTACATTTAGAGGAGATTTAAGGACAGTAAAGCTATGACAAAGATTTGTGATTTAGATTATTGCTACAACATTGATTTTAGCTACACCAGAGTTACCTGTCATTTGTTTTCTCTGCTTGTTATTTGTTCCAAACCTGCATATAAAAATGAAACCAAAGCCTACTCAAAGGAGCATAGCGTATGTTCCAGGGGTTTTGCAGCCGTAGGCCCCCTCTGGCCACAAGTTGAAATGACACCAGTGTTTTGCTCGTGCATGGGAGAAGAGGAAAAGCGTCCGCCAAAAGAAAACAGATATGTTTAGCTTAAAAACTTGCACTGCGCACCTTTAAAATTCTCAATTCATCAAAAGCTTATATAAGATCATAAAGCTATAATATCATTGATGTACTTCATATATACTCATATGTTTCAAAATAGGCAAATTTTTCTGTAGGTTTCTTTCTTCCTTATTTAAAATTTTGTCCTGAACTACAAGCAGCTTAGCCAAACAGGGTGGTGGGTAGAGTTGCCTTGCAGTGTCAGGGCATATTTATTGTTTTGAAATGTTGCTACAAAATCTCTACATAATGTTGCATCCTTGTGCTGTTATCTATTTTGTGAAGTGCACCAGTCCTTCCTGCAGGAAAACGCTTATAAACGCAGCCAACCCTGAACCTCGCAGCTGGGATTCTGTTCACAGGCTGGTAAAACGACCGCCTTTCTGTCTTTAAATGCAACAATGGTCATTATAGCCAGACGTTCCAAATGTGATGTTATCATTTCACAGGACATGTCTTCAAAGGTATTTGTCCCTGAGTGCATTTATAAACTGTAATCTGCTTTGTTATGTTGCCTTTATTATAACTACTTCCTCAGTAAGTGGCTTTTCGGCCCATTTTCACCGTGGATAATGACCCATTTTTCCAGCTTCAGTCAGTATCTTTACCAGGTGTCTTACTTTTGATCTGGGGCTGATACACACACTTCTTCCTCTCTGGGACACAAAGCCCATCTGCTTCCTGAGTGGCATGATTGCTGGACGTTCCCATGCCGTTTTGACTTGCAGATAACTGAGCCAGGGATTAGGTAATTTTTTTAACATATCTGTACTGGCCCCATAAGTAAAACTGGGCCCATGTTTGTTTCCATCTTGTTGCCGTTTGTGTTCGTGCTTCAGAAGGGGGAGCACAGCGGGTTGGTGAGGGGGGTGTTTTTTTCCAGCATGTGACAGTGATGCTCCACTGGATAGAAAGGTATTTAACTTAATGAGTTAAATACCTTTTCAGTGTTGAAAGGGTAGGGAAATATATATGATATATATACTATTGGTAAAAATCGGTTGTCGGCCATAACGGCAACATTAGTATCAGATATTGACAATGGCCCAGATTTTCATATCAGTGCATCCCTAAAATGAACAGATAAGAGTTAGTGGCACCACCAGGCATTAGTAAATTGACATATGTCCCCACAGAGAGGAAACAAAAGATTTGATCTTCTTATACTATGTGTGTAAATATGTTTTCATTTTGTGCTTCTTGTTGATAAGAAAAATCTTTGCTGTGGTTCATGTGTTTGTTTTGGAAAATAAAATCCATTTTGCTTGCAAATTGTTGTATTTGGGGCATCGGTGAAAAGATCACAGGAGAAAATGACAGGAAATGACAGGGTTGAATTGTAATACATAACCTTTAGAATATAAAAAAATGGAATTTGTGCTGAAATAAAATGGCATGTGGGGAAAATAAGGGGGCAAAAGCTGTCCGTCCTAACTATTGAACAAAGTTGGTGAAAGGAACAGGTGCATCCCTGATGAATGAGTCCAGCGTTAATGTAACGCTGACAGCCAGCTGAACATGTTAAGCAGGAAATGAACAGACCAATTCCAGTGTTTTCCCCGTGTCATGGTGACTGCTCGCTTATTGTCATGGCTTTTAGGGACATGCGCCTGGAACAGAGCTAACACTAATGCTGTTAGTTCGAGCTGCGCTTTTACTGGTGCAGCCCCCCCCCCCTTTTCCCTTCATCTTCCTGCAGCTTCTCCCCGTTAAAAGCAGCAAACAATGGATCCTGCAGGAAAAGGTCTTTTCAGAATGCGTAATGCATCTTTGACTTTGAGCTTCGATTGCTGGCTTTTTGGTAATGCATGCTTCCTTTTCAGCCAAGAATACATTATTACCATCAGGGGTTCTGAGGCTGAAAACCGTGCATAAATATTCAAGCAACTGATTCCTAATCACAGCCTTCCAAGCTGACAAGTTTTGTGCGACAAATCCTTGGTTATGTCACAGGCTTGACAGAGCGGCATGAGAAATTACCTGATGTTGATTGTAACTGCATTAATGTATATGTTTAAATATGCACCGTGATGCTTTATGATATAAATATTACTAAGTCTTACGCAGAGCACCTTGTGTGCGCGGAGGAGTTGAGCGCAGTCTGGCCAGGAAGTTACATAACCTGAATATTTTTCGTCTTCATTAAGTATAAGGTTATTTTAGGTGGCACGCCAGAAATGAATTAACGTTGCTTGTTTTAACTGTGTGTCTTATCATTCAGCTCATTAAGGACTGGAGCGACGGTGTGTGAGTTGTAAATAAATATTTACATCCACCTGAGGGATTAGATCTTACCCAGCAAGTTTGTCCAACACCTCCAAGAAAGTCAACACATAGGCTAGTGCTCACCTGCATTTAGCACATACCCGAGGGTGAGCGTTTCATAAGTGCCTCACCAGGACCTGCTGGGTGTAACGCTGATCTCAGATCTGCCCTGGCTCTGAATTCCCCCACATATTCTCATTTACCATCCCTTTTCCTTCTCTCCAGTCTCCCTCATTTGTCTACTTTCTCTCACCCTTGGTCCCCCCCCCCCGCTCTCTGCTCAAGAAGCGTCATGGTGTTTAGACTAATTGACAGCACCTCTTGGGCATGACACAAATAGAGCCACAATTTACAAGTCAAATCTGTATAAGGAGCAGAGCGTGAATGGAAGGGAGCCAGGAAGAGCTGAGGATGCAGAAGGGCGACGAGCGTGTGCGTAAAACCGAACACCAAATGGTGAGTAGAAGATGCTTAGAAAACATTATACCGGAGCTGGGGATATATATATATACGAGGAGCCCTGTGGCTGCTACAGTATTTAATTAGAGTCCTTACCCATGCAAATGAAAACCTGGCACACACATTTCTTACAAGCATATAAAACAGCGTGTGCAAGTGGAAGGACGTGTGTCCGTGCAAAGATGAATGTTAAAGTTGCATAACTCAGGAGCGTGATCTTCTAAAAGCTGACACAATTATGTCTGGACTTTGCTAAATACAGCTGTGAGAACACTCAAGATGCTTTGAAAACTGCTCCTTTCTCAGACCACATTCAGAGGTGGCCTGGGACACGCGCCACCAGATTAACTTGGTGGTCAGTATGCAACCTGTCATGAGATGCACTGAAAGACCACCTACTGACGTGACGTCAATCCCCCTCAAGCAGCAAGTTGCGTCAAAAGCAGTTGACAAAATGCACGTTGCAGTCAAATATTATTTAACGAGTAAAATTGACCAGTTAGCTCCTCCACTTTAAAAAAGGTATCCTTTCAACGGTTGGGATTTTATTGATCAACTGATATCAGGACCTTTGACTGAGGAGTGAATTTCTCTCTGATAAATTTTTTCAAATATCATTTTGGAATATGATTCAACCCACTGGAGCATCGCATCATGACTTACACCCAAGCAAATCAAAGCAACTCTGAAATGTCCAGTCACATGTATGCAGTCTCATGCACATAAGCTGCACAAGCAAACCGAAAACTCTTTTACTGTTTTAAAAGTAGTTGTTTGGTTGACCGACTTATGTCCAGCATCAGCTAGGATGCATGGTAATACCGAGTTTGTTAAGGGTCTAAGACTGGTTTAAAACCCTAAACAACTAAATGTAATGTATGTATATCAGTGTATTTATAGTCCTGTCCCTGAAGCACTTCCTTCTCAAGTGACCACACCTTCATCTCCTAGGAACCACACCCACTCTCACTGACCAAGGTTTGCCTGCCGTAGTGAAGACATCTCTCTATTTCCTTTTTTACCTTCAACAGCATGAAAGACATCCGGTAGGCCAGAGAAAATCCAGCAGACTAGACCAAGTTAGGACTTTGGCTATTTGGGCTATTTCTTTCTTCACCAAGTAATCTGGTTTACTCCCACAGCCAAGAACCATGCATATTAGATTAATCTGTGTCTCCCATTTACCCCTAGGAGTGAGTGTGGGAATGTTTTGTCCCATGTGTCTCTACATTGTCCTGCGATGGACTGCCAGACCTGTCTAACGTGTACTCTACTTTTGACCAAATGACCTCTGGAGGTATGCAGCATCCCCGCAGACCTGCACAGATAAGCAGGTACAGACAATGAACGGATGATAGAAAGTGTCTTTAGATGTTTATTAATAACCTCTAATAGCTATTCTAGCATCTCCCTGGTTTGCTGACCCGGCCCACTGAACATGACTGAGTAGTAATTCGCTATTTCAAGTGGAGCTCTGCTCTTTATAGAAAACACGAGTAATTAAATGCAAGTGCAGGGTAAGTAGTGGTAATAGTACGAGATTCCTGCGTACCATCTTTACCACACCCAGGAAACTGACCAGTGCTGCAATCACATTAAACCACACTGTGACAAAGTGGGTGAGAACACCATTTGCCTCAGAGTGTTCAGTTTATTGTTTTCATCTAACATTCTTGCTTGATTGATTTAGCCATACCTTACTTATTCTGTACATTTACTAGCACAAGTTATTATTTCCTATAACGTCAGTATTTACATCACTTCACAAGTTTTGTTAACCTTACATTTTATTTTATTGTATTTCTTTTTTTTGTTTTGTAGAGTTCATTTGTGCATTTTATTTTGGTGAACTAACCGTACTTACCTGTGTTCCAGGAGCACAGGAGGAAGTCCTTCCTCACTTCCTGTATTTATAGCTTCCTGTACAAAGCTGATGTCAGAGGATGGGGCCAGGTGAAGAGGGGAAAGGAAAAACAGATGTAATTTGATAAAGTTGAATTTATGCTTTGTGTTGGTCTTAGTTTTGTGGATGTCATTAATAGAATGGCCATACTTTGAAATATGTTAATTGCAACTGGTTTGACGTAACATCGATAAGTTGAGGATTATAATGTTTAGTCTTATCTGTTATATGGATTAGTCCATTGGAGGCCATTTTCTTTCTAGAACTTGAGTTTATATAAACAGAGGCTCAGTCTGAATACCCTTAAATAATGGCTCCTAGTTCCTGCTCCTAGCTCCTTTTCCTTGACCCCCATGGATCAACAGTGAGAACTCTATCATGGGAAGGAAAGGAGCTTCGGACTGCTGCGCCGAATTCACAAAGTTTTTAACTCTGACATCATAACATGACAGAAAACCACATGGATGATTCTAGTCAAATCCGGGCCTACAGCCTTCTGAAAATGAACTACAGAGTGTGTGCTCTCTTCTCTCCGAACATTTTCATAAAAGGATTACGGGATTCCTTATAGCTCCTTAGCGCCAGTGAGGAACGTGGCAAGGTTCCTAGGCTCAGCTAGGAAGTATACAGGCTCTCCTTCCTACCTCCTTCGATACTGACTGAACTATTTGGACGGCACTTATCATGGTGACCACTGACGCACTTCCCCTTTGGTTAAAGAGTCCTTACCCACTAAGGTATTCAGATTGATCCAGAGATTTTTCAAAGGAGAGATATTTCACTGTAGTTGAGTGCACTTGATGTTAATTTTGGTTTGAGTTTAGTTGGGGTCTTTTGAGTTATGTTAACCTCTGAGTTATTTTTTTTTATTTTTATATTTCTGTAAATGTTTTTTTTTTTCATCATTTTTGTAACTAAACCACCTGTTTACTCTGGACATCAGCTGCCTGCTGCCTACTTCAGCCGACTTTGGCTAGGCTATCCCACAGGCGTGTAACAACTTATTTTCTTAGTGTCCCATAGTCATTTTCAGAGCAGAATTACACAATATATCAAATCGTGATCGGCACTAGAATATCAGTGGCTCTTCTCCCTAATTGTCTTTATAGTAGTGGGGAAGATTATTATTTTTAGGTTGAGTTTATTGTTGTGTTTTAAATCCCAACCTCTAGTCCACACCCCCAACCAAGGATACCCCAAACCTAAGATAACAGCAGCAAATGTCAGGCATGGAGGTGGTAGCGTCATGCCGTTGGTCTGTTTTGCTGCCAATGATGCATTAAACAAAGAGGAGAAAATGATGGCAGAGGAGGAGGAGAAAGAATACCTCCACCTTTTTTACCTCACCATAAATTATCAGCTACATGGTGGGAGTCATGTAACTGATAATTTCTTTTTACAATGATCAATTAATAACACTAAACTAAACTCATTTTAGCAGTGGTTAAACAGTGGTTAAACAGCCTTATATTACACTTCATGGACTGTATGGGCCAAAAGAACTTCCAATTTAAAGGAACTGTATCTATTTTCAAACCAAGAATGGTAAAATATCCAGAAGAAATAATAATAATAGTTATAGAAGCCATCAACATGGCTTCTACACTATGTCAGCCAACTAACAGCTGTGATCATGTTCAATCACATAAAAAGGGTTGTTTAAAATGTTCTTTTTTTCTTCTTCTTCTTCTTCTTTTTTTTATCACCAGCGTGCTTTTTTTTCTCAAATTACCTCACACTATAAATTGTATTTTCTCAGTAACTGGGCAAACAGCAAAGAAACAGTGCCCATCTTTCTCAAACAAGCCAAATTTACTCTGTCCATAATAAAACAAACCATAAATGTTATGGGGAAGTGTTGTATTTTTGTATTTTCTTCAACCATGTAACTTGTTGCCAGATGCTGTCTGAAATCTCGTCCTTTTTAGAGTGTTTCTTTCTGCCAGAAAGGTCTCAGTTTAGACAAAATAACATTCACAGACACAGTTCATTAATTAATTATGCTTCTTAGTGTGCTTACCATGTTCACATTCAACTTTCCACCCTTGTGACTTGCTGTTACCTTCAAGGCAATACCCCTTCTTAAACTATCAAAGCTGGTGGAGACCTTACAGTTTGATGTTGGATTCATAAGCTGTTTTAATTAATCCCTTGATGTAGCTATAAAAAGGGCCTTAAAGGAGAAGGTAGACTGAATAAAGATGGGAGGAAGAACTGGAAAGTTCAGGTTAAAAAACAACATTATTGAAATGAAGGTGATGCAAGGAAATGGCAACTGTGGTAAATGTATACATACATGATAGCAAAGTAATCTCACACCATCGTCAAGATCCCAAGGAAAATGCTGAATCAGTTGTTTGTGATAACCTCAAACCAAAAGCATCCAAAAATATATTTTAAAGAAAGTGAAACACCGCTCATTCACACACACTCACACAGAAAAACACTTATTTAGTTAGGGGAAGGGGAGGGAGTGGTGGTGGTGGTGGGGGGGGGGGGGGGGGGCTCTAACATGTGGGAAGCGAACACAGTTTGAAATAAAACGTAAGATGTTAAGTGATTTAGTGTTGGCATTTCTGCCAGCTTACAGCACAGATACAACGATTTGCCAGTACAAATTAGATTTTAATTACACTGTATCTCACTGGCAACTAATAACAGCAACACACACTCACTGTGGTCATTTTTAGTAGGAGATTAATTTCTGTTCACTGCAAAGATGGCATTACATTCTATAAGTTTCTTCAAATCTAAACTATTTCAAAGAAGTAACAAACATTTTTGGTTGGTTTCTTTGGTTTGGAAAATCACCCAGATTTGAAACAGCTGTTTACCTGCAAGGGCTTTCATTTATGAAACCAGAGCTCAGTATGCTATGATGTTTAAGATTTTATGTGGCAACTGTACATCTGCTAAAGTGTTAAAAATATTAAAAGATTTATATATATATATCTGTTGTTTTGTCTTTTTGTTTGAGGTACACTGTTAATGTTGCTAACTAGAGGAAAGACATAAATATGCTGGGAGGAATGTTCTTTGCTACCCTGCAAGATCTTCTAACCTAACCTTGTCTGAATTCTTGCAGTATTTGTGTGTTCACAAACGCACAGGAATCCATCTTTTACCGCTACGGTTTCAACCGTTTGTGTTCAGACCACTCACGTTCCAGTTTTGTGGTCTGCAACGAAAGCAAGAGCAGCTGAGCCAACAGCTGAACCAACATAAACATGGCAGCGCAGAAGGACCCACTCGTAGCTGCTGCTATCACATCTGCTTTGCAAGAATCCACACTTTAATCTCTGAAAGAAGAACAGCAATAAGTACCTTGACTAGCTTACCGTCTTGTTGGTTTCTCACGGCATCTGCTACGTACATTTTAATTACCGCGATTGAATAAAACCAACCTTTGGTAGGCAGGCACTCGCCTAATCAGCTTGGAGAATTCTGCTGAATGTCCCCCCATTCCCTTAGCATTTGATGGGAGCAGTCCCAGATTGATAAAATGCAGAACAGAGAGGGCTACAAAATATCAATCTGGCTGGCCAGGTTACTTCCAGCCAGCTGTTAAGAAGAAACATTCAGTTGAAGGACATATTTTGCCTTTTAAGGCCTTCCTTTTTACATTTAGATCTTTCAGTTGTAGTCTATAAAGTGGAACTGCAATGCCTTGATCTATGTTCCTCGCTAACTGACACCCACGTTCCCTCTTTTTTTACCGCTGTTCTGAGATGCGTCTGAGAGCATCTTGTTTTGGTGTGGTCCCTTTAAATGAAAGTGATGCAAGGGGATGCCAACTGTGACAACATTCACACCAGATATTTACGTCACTGTCCTGGCTAATTACATTATGGTATTAACTGACTGAATTGCATATATTCTTGTCATGTCAAACATCAAAGACTTATATTCATCCTATTGCACTAACATTCATACACCAATATGCAGATTTAAACAAAAAAAATCAGTGGGTTAGACTTCAAAGATGATTTACTACAGCATCCTCTTTGTGGATGTATTTTGACTCTAAAATGCGGTTGCAGCTGTTTTTTTGTCATGTCTGCTTATGGGGCTCCTCTAGAATCTTTACAACTGGGAAAACCAGAAGTCCTCCCAGCAAATTAGGCCACAGGTCCAGAGCTTAAGTTAGCAAATATTTGAGGATTCCCCTCCGTCATAAGCTGCAGGACACATCTGACAGTGCCTCATTAACTCTTGGCTGATTACATGAGCTGACTATAGTGACAGGCATTAGGTCAGAGTAAAAGCTATTACTGTAGTTTCTCCTGTAGGCTGTACAGATACTGCATTGAGGGTTTTTTATTAAATGGTCTTGTGTTTGTAATTTTTAATTTCAATATGTAACGATATGGAGGGAGGTGGTTGTGGTTTTATTGGCAATCCTAAGAATCTTTTCATCCTAATTATTAGAGTTCCAGTTAATGTTTTTAGGATGAAGCTTGCATAAAATGCTCCTCTGCTTTACTTTCTCTCTACAGCGGTCTCCTACAACAGATATCTGTCTGGGCAGCAGATCACATGACACAGAAACACAGGGAGCCACATCGGCCAATACAGTCTCTCTTTCACTGTGGACATCATTATAGGATGAAACCCCCTTCATATTAGAGAACCCCAGTATGTTAGAATAACTATTTGCCAGTCTTACAGTTTTGCAAGGACATGAAAAAAGCCAATATTTTTAACAATTTTAGACATATATTGTTGCCACACATTTCACTGTGGTTGCAACAGACAAAACTACAGGCAGTGGTGAAACAAATTAGCTGCTGTGGCTAATAACAAAATGGGCAACATTAAATGAAATGTTTGTATAGAGTAGTTGTCTTGCAAACAGAAGGTTCAAGTGGCTATAATATAAAGTGCTTTGAGGGGTTAATATGACTAAAAAGTGCTACATAAAATGAATCCATTTAAAATGCGATGCCTATTATCCAAACCGGAATGAGGCTTTTGATGAATGGAAGGACCAGATCCTCGTACTGATTAGAAACCTTTCCCGATTACTTGTTTAACTGAATCCAAGATATACTGAACATCAAGGGTATCAACACTCCTAACAAGTGTTATCTTGTCCTCTCCTATACAGGAAGATGTATTAATGTAAACCTGAAAAAAAACGTGTTCATTTGTTTGTTTTTTTCCCAAATGGCTGCTCAATTGGTTATGCACAATTTATAAGAAACGTGCCATCCTACGGTGACAGAATATGTTTTTCCAATCCTTCTTTTTCAGAACATTGTACCTTTAATTATTTTTATGAAATTTTGGCATTATATCAAAGATATCAATCTTACCATGACATGACAGTTGAGATTGGATCAGAACACCACAGGTTCGAAGTGAAATTTGACTGTGTAACATCAAGCAGCCAAATTATTAAAGGGAACAAAAGCTACGGGATTCAAAACTACCCAATTGGTGCAAGAAGAAACAATGAGCAGCTATGTGCTGTAGAAACATGACTCTCCACGTAAACATGCTAATACTCAACCACATTTATGTAGCTATCCATCCAGCAATTCTCTTCCTCTTATTCGAGATCAGGTCACAGGGGAAGCATGTCTAGGAGTGAACACCACCATCCAGCTAATTTGGGGAATCCCAGGGCGTTCCCAGCCCAAACGGGGTATATAGTCCCTCCAGCAAGATCTAGATCTTCCACAGGATCTCCTCCCAGTGGGACACAGAAAAACCCTTAAAGGAAGGCACCCAGGAGGCATCTTAATCAGATACCCAAACAATCTCAATGGACTCCTTTCGATGCACAGTAGCAGTGGCTCTTCTTTTAACTCCCCCAGATTATGGAGCTCCTGAACCTATCTCGAAGGCTGAGTCAAGTCCCCCGATGGAGGGAGCAGATTTCTGGCCTTTTGTATTATTATATTATTCTTCTGGTCATGATCCACATCTCAGGACAATAGGTGAGGGTCAGAATATGCAACAGAAATGGTCTTTCTCATGATCTTTTTGTAAAATGTTTTGCACTTATTTGTCATATGTTTAGATTCTTTTAGATGTTCAAATAAGATTACTCACTTAAATATTGTGCCCATGGTTGTTTCTTTATAAATTGGCTGCCTGAGTAAAACAGGATGAATTTGAGTACAATACGTATAGAAACTCAGTGTGTGTGTGTGTGTGTGTGTGTGTGTGTGTGTGTGTGTGTGTGTGTGTGTGTGTGTGTGTGTGTGTGTGTGTGTGTGTGTGTGTGTGTGTGTGATGGCATGGATTAATGAAAGAATGGCTGTCGATATAGAGAAAAATGTGACTGTAGGGCTACAGAGGAGAAGTAAGATGATGAATGAACAGGTAGCTGCCTCCAGACCTCGGCTGCTGGAATAAAGCCCTACAAACACAACACATTTAGCCATCAATCTGACTGTCAACAGATCACACTTTCTGATGCACACACAGAGCACACCCACAGATAGGTTGAAAGAAAGGAGGAGAGACTAAAGGAATGAGGGACAAAAGATGGAGCGATGTTAAACGGAGGACAAACGTGTTGAGAGATTGCCAAAATCAGCAGGCCGGCGAGAGGGTTTGCCTTTTGATGATTGTGTGTACCCTCTGATATCTTTCTATAACTATTTTTGCCCAGTTACCATGGTAACCATCATTCTTGTGCAAGTGTTTGTGTGTGTGTGTGTGTGTGTGTTTGGGAAATTTAAAGTCAGCTGCTTTGCTTGCAGAAACTGCATTGTCCACACCTTTCTGCCGCATTCCTCACCCAGCTCTATGTCTATGATAAGCGAACAAAGCCGGGACAGTCCCCAAATACAAACTTACCCCCGACTCCATCGGTCCGAGATAATCATTCATAGTTTGGGATTATTCATGGCCCCAGTTATGTGGAACAAATTAAGGACACATAGAATGACGAGGTGCTCATTAGGGCCTATTCCAGATAGGGTTCCATTATAGAGCGCTCTAATTAAACTGCTGCGGTAGTAAAGCAGCATCCAGCTGACCTCACTGCCTCTGAAGACACTTCATCTCCATCATGCAACCAGGATCCACTCATTACTACTCTACACTCTCTCTGCGCTAATTAGAGTGTGTCTGTGTATATAGGATTGGAGAGTAGTTTAGTTTTGCACATTTATGTACGCTGGGACAAATGCTTTAAAGAATAAACACTAGTAAGTTTTTAGAAGTACCTCAGAAGTGAGCGTCTATGGGCAGCAGTATGTCAGAAGTGAGCGTCTGTGGGCAGCAGTATGTCAGAAGTGAGCATCTGTGAGCAGCAGTATGGTTTCATGCCAAGAAAAAGTACTACAGATGCAGTATTTGCTTTGTGGATGTTAATGAAGTAAAGAGGGAGTCAGATGGAGCTGATTTGTGTTTTTGTAGATCTAGAGAAAGCACATTACAGGGTGCCTGGAGGAAGGAGCTGTGGTATTGTGCTACACCCCTCTAACATACGTCTCTACAACTCAAGACTTCCTTGTACGTGTATGAGAGCTGTAAGATGGTGGTGAGGTGTGCTGCACGTGTGACACAGGTGTTCAAGTTGGAAGTGGGACTGCATCAATGATCGGCTCCCAGTCCATTCGTGTTTGCTGCGGTGATGACCAGGTTGACAGAAGAGGTTAGACAGGAATCTCCATGGTCTATGATGTTTGCAGATGACATTGTGATCTGCAGTGACAGCAGGGAGCAGGTGGAGGAAACCCTAGAGAGATGGAGGTTAAAGAAGACAAAGATAAAGATAGGTGGAGGATTTTAACAGTCCAAAGCATCGTGCGGGAAGGATGGGACCAAATGTGTCCAACCAGGTTAAAACGGGTGGAGAAAAGTGTAATAAATGACTATCAACAAGAATTAAAGGAAAGGTGTACAAAACGGTAGTGAGACCAGTGATGCTATGTGGTTTATAGACAATGGCACTGAGAAAGAGACAGGAGACGGCGCTTAGGGTAGAAGAGATGAAGACGTTGAGGTTCTCTTTGAGAGAGACAAGGATGGATAGGATCAGGAATGAGTATCTCAGAGGCACAGCTCATGCTGGATATTTTTGGGATAAGTCCCTAGAGGCCAGACTGAGATGTTGTGAACATGTACAGTGGAAGGATAGTGAGTACATCGGAAGAAGGATTTTGAAGCTAGAACTATGCAGAAGGTGGAGTTAGATGGAGACAGATGATTCGCTGTGGTGACCCCTGAAAGGAAAAAGCTGAAAGCAGAAGTTTCAGAAGGACATATTTTGATATTCGGTGCTAATTACCTACTAGTTTTGAGAGCAGGGTGGCTTTTGTTCACACCATAGAAAAATAGAGCATACCTTCCTGTCCTTACAGACTTAATGAGGGGGTAATGTACACATTTTTGAAGTGAGTGATTGCGAAAGGGCTTTTGACCATTTTCCCCAAGGCCTGTCCTTGGGACAGCTGCAGGGGTAGCGGCTATATGGTCCTTCACCAAACAAAAGAACAGCTGTGTCCTTATTTTCGGCACAAAGGAAAGCTTGTTCCCAGACAGAACTCTGCCAGTTCTGTCCCTTATTACAGATCTTGTTTGTGGAGTTCATGGACAGAATCCGTGAAGAGGAGGCTGTCTGGTTTAGGAACCTCAGGGTCTTACCTTTGCTTTTGATGATAGGATTCTCTGCTCGTGTCTTCAAGCACTGACCTTCTGCGTGCGCCGGAACAATTTTAGCTGACAGTAAGCTCCTCTAAGGCCTCATCTAGAATAATGCGGACCCTGATCTTGTCTGTTGTGGTCAAGAACTAGCTGAGCAGAAATGTGAAGGAGTCAGATGAAGTGGTTTGGTCATCTTATTAGAATGCCTCTTGAGGCACCTCACCACTCCCTCACCACATCACTAGTTGGTGGTATGCTCTTTGAAATTCAACATGTGTACGAAAACTTTCTGCATAAAAGCCACTACAACTAGTAAATACTTGAAATGGCAGAGAAGAAAACTTTCCTATGGACAGACAGACAAGGTTCAGCTGTTGCTTAAAGGAACAATAAGTGATACTGACACCTAGTGGTTGAAATCAGAACAACACATACACAATGACTTTCACAGACACCCGCCATTTAATCAACGGTCTTTTGTTGTGCTGAATTTGTATTTCCACAGGATAGGTATATGATGTTGTATGTTGTATGTTGTAACTCATTTGCTAAAATAAAATACCAAATGCTGCTCTCTGCTTTGGGAACCCTGGGAACTCTCATATTATTGGCTCAGGAACCAGGAAGTAAACACAGGCCACACTCAACACCAAAGTCGTTCTAGACCTTACCTCTAGGTTTGAAAGGAGAAAAGCTTGTCTGATAATTGTTGATGGAGAGGACATATTGTTTATAGGGAATGTCACTTTCATCCCAGGTTTCCCTGCTGGACCTGGTTCCCAAAGTGCCCCAATTTTGGATTAGCAGAAGACAATGGATTGATAAATGTACACCGTTTTTAATGACAGCCTAAAGGATTAGTTCAGTATTCTGATCAGTTGGAAGAGTTCTAAAATTGAGTGACTTATAATGCAGGAAGATTTCAGAACAGCTCTTTAACTATTTATTTGAAAGATGCACAGAGCACTGTTGGTGCATTATCTCTATCTGTAGGTGTACAAGCTCATGTGTGTTAGTTACACATAAAGCGTTTAAACAGGTATGGAGCAGCTACACTTGCCTCCTATAAGCAGGCTACATTTGGGCTCCGTTGTGTTACATAAAAACAGTATAATTCTTAGTACCTGATTATTTATGGCTAGAATGAGCACATCTTGTGATCCAGTTCAAAAATGCTTGCTGCTTACTGATTTTGGCTCTGTTACACATGTAGATATTGAGACAACAATGTGCATGTGAGACCATATCAGGGAGACAACAAGGCGGTTCGTGTTGCTGCAGCTTCATTGATTCGGTAAGATGATAGGGAGAACTGTAATCTTGTGTTTATACATCGTCTTCATCTTTTAAAACAGAAAAAAACAAACTATGTATCTGCTAGTAAACCATTTCAGCAGTTGCCATTAAGATCAACATTAGTCACACTGAGTCTCAAGGCTGCTTATTTACTCAGACATTAGCTCATCATGTCCTGATGTCCAAATCCAACACTCACGGGCTACAAATCAAGGACTGAATGAAAGTAGCTTCATTAAAATGCAAGAGGATTAGATCTTCATAGTGTCTAACTGGGTGTTGCTCTGGAGTAAGTAATGGTAAAAGCCATTCACCAACTGCAAAGCTTCGATATACATGATTGAAGATGTTCAAAAAGACATACCAGTTCTAAGTAAGAAGATATACAGAATGACTTTCTGCTCTGTGTGTCAGATATGGTGCTACAAAAGGATTGTTAGCAAATCTATTTTAGCATTTATGTTAATGTATAATTAACATTATATATATATATATATATATATATATATATATATATATATATATATATATATATATATATATATATATATATATATATATATATATATATATATATATATATATATATAATCTCTCACCTAAAATGGGTGGCTTTTTATCTAAAGCTCGGGTTCCCTACCAGGGGCCTGGAAGCAGATAATCTGACTGTACCCCATAACATAGAAAGAATTCCTGGATCAATGTGTGCTTCTGTGCTTTTTGTGTCTCTGCTCTGTCTTCTCTAACCCCAAGTCCCTCTAACGGTCATCGAGGCAGATGACCGTTCACACTGAGCCTGGTTCTACAGGAGGTTTTCCTCACTGTTAAAGGGGAGTGTTCCTCTCCACTGTCGCTTCATGCTTGCTCAGTATGAGAGATTGCTGCGAAGCCATGGACAATGCAGACCACTCTCCCTGTGGGTCTACGCTGTCAAGACCTGATGCAATCTACTGGGTTTCCTTAGGTAGGACGCTTTTTGACCAATCTGTATAATTTGATAGAATTTGACTTTGTAAAGTGCATTTATCATGAATTGAGACTATATAATTGAATAGATATTTTGTCTTTATGTTTGAGGTACACTTTTTGACCAATCTGTCTGGATGATTTGATTGAATTGACTTTGTAAAGTGCCTTGAGATGACACGTGTTGTAAACTGCCGCTATATCAATAAAATTAATTTGAATTGAATTGAATGGAATTGAACTGATGATAAGGAGGCCTTCCAGCCTCAAAGAGCTGATCACTAAAAATGAATCATTAAACTCCCAGTGGAAACATGCATAGAGCTGGATGAAAATTAATAGGACAACAAGTAAATAAGAAGGGCTTTGTTCGCTGTAAAGCCAATAAAGATCTTTTGTATTGACATTCACGGCACATCTTTGTTGGTTGTTGTCCCAATACACCTGGCAACATCTGATAATGGTGTTGATGTAGTTAGAAGTTTACAACACAAGCAGCAACACAAACAAAACTCTCTTTGAAAAGGTATACTACATAAGGACTGAAATATTTCACTATGTTTAATTTAATATCCCAGTCTTATTTTACATTCAGCTGCTTTCCAAGCTATTTTTTTTTTTTTTTTTTGCCCGTATCTACTTGTTCAACCAGATGTACGGTCTTTAGTTGTTTTGCTTTGAAAATCAGTCAGACTCCTAGAAGGCCCCCAAACACTAGGGATGAATCAGAACCTTGTGGTGGGAGGGGGTGGGGGACAGATTTATATTCATAAAGAGATACTTAGGTGCATGTTTCCAACAGACTTTCACAAAACTCAGCCTATTTCTTTAGCAGAATATCTGATGGTGTCATCCCATTTTATATCTGTTAGATATAAAATGGGATTTTTACCAACAAAATGTTGGTTCTACAAAAGAGGTATAGGCTGTGTGCTTGACATATAGTGACCTTCAAGTTCTATTCCCCTGCTATACATAAAAAATGGACAGCAGCAAAAATATATACTTTAAGATGTACTCACTGCACAATATGTGTCATGATAAGGTACAGGTGTTGGACACAAAATGAGTGAAATAGCAGTCAAAGTCTAATGAAACGTACAAAAAAGTTGGGAAAATATTGATTAGGATTCTCTCTTGCTTGTTCCTGCTAATCCCGTACCATTCGACATAAAAGGAAATAGTTCGCTTCTTCAGACAGGATGATTCATATGGCTGAATCACAGAGGAAGTTTAAACAAAATTTGGGCTTTGGGACCACTACTTTCAAGAACTGACAGGCAGGGAACCTGAAATTCTAACCAGACATGGTGTTGCATTTTAAAAGGTTTATTAACATAAAGCTGGTGCAAAAAAAAAAAAAAAACGTCTACAGGAGCAAACTGGAGGTCTTGGCGATGGAGAGCTGACTGCTAACAGCAGAAGGTGACAGGAAGGATGAGATGGGTAGACAGATCCAAAGGGATAGGTAAGGCTTGTGGTCATGATATAATTCTAGGTCGTGGTCCAAAAGACAGAAGCGCGGTCAGATGTCCAGCAAGGGTTTGGTAAGAGATGGAAGTCCATAGATTGTGGTCAAAACATGGAAAAAGGCATTTACTTGCTGAAGCTTTCAATAATCTGGCATTGTCTTGTGGTCTGAGGAAAGCTTGTAAGCGTATATGTAGAATGAGGTTTATTGTAGGGCAGCAGAGAAGCAGGATGAAGACAGCAGACTGGTCAGCTCATAACAGATACAATGTTACTGGTGTTGAGAATAGCTGTGTATATTTCTATTGGTTGAAGGGTCAACCAAACTTGAGATCTATAACCAATCTGTTCAATCAGAATCAGCTTTAATTACCAAATTTGCGAGTACAAACCAGGAATTTGACTTTGGTTCCATTTTGTTCTCACTGAAGACAGTGATTTTATTCTGAAATTCACCAGAACTTTATCCTGTCTAGCGCTCGACGTTTCCTGTTTAGTTTCTGAAATTAAGGAGCTTGATCCAGTAACCGCTGCAGCGTCTGCTCAAACTTCCTTCTTGCTGAATTTTTCGCAGCGCTGCACGGCCACGGTAACCGAACCCGCAACCGAATGCAACTGATGTGAGTGGACACATTGATTTTTAATTATCTCGGTTACGGTTGAGTCGCTGCAACCATAACTGGACCGCATTCAATGTGAGCCTGGGGTTACGCAGTGCTGCGCCGGTTAGGTTGAGGGAAAGTAACCTGTTGAAACATGAGGTGACCAGGGCGCCACCTGGTGGTTTTTCCACAGTACTGCCTTTTGAGGGCGAAGATTTTTCACCCACCAAACGCAGGGCCATGGAGACTAAAGCCTGTACTGTTTGAACCAATGGGAAAACTCAACTGCAATAGCCAGCGTTCAACCCTCAGAGGGCAGCACTAAGACGGTTTTAAACGTAGTCCCAAACTGAGTGTCATCAACCAATCTGTTTGCCCAATAAGCAAACTGCAGGGGGTCCAGCAGGGGGGCTGTGAGCTCCCTCACATGCTACAACACCAGTCGCTCAAAGGATTTCATGACCAGCGGCATCAGGGCTACAGGCCTTTAGTCATTTAACTCCGTGCATTCCTTGTGGACCAGGATGATAGCGCAGCATTTGAAGCACGAGGGAACCTCACATAGCTCCAATGAGGATCAGTTTAGATGTTTAAGGCAGAGAGATGAAAGATAACTGTGTCAACCAGTTCCACAGTAACTGATATCAGTCATGTGTAGGAGTGAAGGCATTAAATGACTAGTTCATTTGCATTTAAAGCCAGTGAACATAATGTGTGTTTTTGTGAAAATGTAAAAAAGGGAGAGTAAAAAAAGGGAGAAAATGAGCCATTTAAAATATTAACAGAGAGAAGAATTAATTGCCTTACTGAGGAAAAAGGGTAACAAGGCCAACTCACTGTAAGCGCAGAGGTGGGTCAGCTCGTGGCATATATATATAAACAGCCAACAGCTCTACCAATTTATTATCTCCTAAGGGGGATGAATGGACTTCCCGGATTTCATTTGGATAAGAAATGAGCCACAGCAAAGAAAACCAATCCGTCATCATTTCAGAGTGCTCAGGACAGGCTATGAATGGCTTTTAAGAACACCATTTATTACGGCTGGCTCTCCACTGTATACCCCTGGTTCCCTCTTAAAATGTTCAATTGCACCTCCGCTGGTCATGAATCAAGATATGGACTCACAAATCCCCAAGGACTGAGCCTGAGGGAGAAGAATTAACCGCACCATCGGCCCTCTGCAGTAAAAAAGCCTACTGCTGCTGCTAATGATATCTTTATATTCTGCATTCAACATAGCAGGAACGGATTTTTCTTTGTGGCTCGTTTTAACGTTTCGCCGTTTTTATTATTTAGAAACTGTTGTTTCGTCCCTCTGTAAACTCAGGTTGTTTCCTTCTAGCTTGCTGTGTTTTTTTTTTTAAAACAGCAGAGTAATATCTGCTTCAAATTGAAAGAATAATGCATCGGCTTTCACTGACATCAGGACTAATGCAGCTGCTGTTCGGCTGCTGTTTAGATGCCTCTCAGGATTTCAGGCCAATTTCATTAAACTAAAAAGGTTTTTGTGTTGGATTTTTCTGATGTAGAACTTGAGGCTTTTTTCACCATATAAAAGCATATGTTAATTGTACTATTATTCGATAGAGCAGGGCCGAGATGAAAGGGGATTTGGACCAGATTTGACAACCGTCGCGACGGTCGTGTTTTTCAAAACGTCTCAGCCACATTAGCAATCAGAAGTCGGCTAACAATGAATTCTGGCTATTTACATAAAACATGGAGGTAAGTCCCTATCTGAAACAATGACCTTAAATGCAGAAACGTGATCCGCAAAAACGAAACAATTGCATAGAAAATATCAGGTGAAGATCCCAGTGGAGCTTTACAAGGCAGGCACGGTATTTAACCATCTTGAAGAACTATGTCTACCTCTTAAAATTGTCACCTTTTATATAATATTTAATATTATATAACCTCTATATAATCTGTTGCTGGGATTTCATGTGAGAGACCAACACCAAGCAATGTTTAAGTGCCAGAAGAAAGATAAATGATGCTTGGTTTTGAAATTGTCACGCATTTGTATTAACTCAGAGTCAATGCTTTGCAGAACAGCTGCAAAGTGTTGACTCTTTTGATCTTGATTGACTATTTATTTTTTGCCCACTCTTGGCAAAATATCTGAATCTACATGAACCTTTAAGTCTTGCCACAGATCTATCTATTGGATTTAGGTCTGGTTTTATACTAAGATTACAAACTGGTGGACCCCAATAAATAGGTCCGTTCTGAAGGCATTTAGATTTACTGAATTGTATCTTGGAGTATCAGAGCTTTTTAAAAATGTGTAAAACATTTTTCTTTCTACATTTATGCATTACTTTGTTTTGGTCTACTCTATCATATAAAATACCAATATAAAACACAGACACTTGTGGTTGTACCCAGACAAAATGAGAAAAAGTCACTGTAACCAGTAAAAAAAAAAAGATAATACTTAAAGAAAGCTGGTAACATATCATCACTGAGAACGCTTTTGAGCCTATTTTGAACATATAGACACATTCCTACAAAAGCATAAAAGTCCATTTGTCCCAAGAAGCTGTAAAAGTAGATGCTAAATTGATTAACTAACAAAAACAGATCATCAGTGCAAAACAGTTTATTGGACTATTTATTGTACAGGTAGATAATAATAACAATAATAATAATAATAATAATAATAATAATAATAATAATAATAATAATAATAATAATAATAATAATAATACATGACACGTGTACAACCTAAGAAAAGCTCTATATCAGCGATTTAGGCCATCTGTTGAGAATGTCAGGATTTGCTTTTAACAGATTTCTCACAAGGATTGGCAAACACGGCTTGCCTTCTAGGGGGTTGGGGACGTGGCTGTAGCAGGAAAAGGTCCAGCTGGGAAGTTTCTTTGGGCTTTCTTCAAATAGAAAAAACAACAACATTGAGATCTCAAATCTGATGTATTAGTCCCAGAACTTTCTTGTGAACAGGCCTTTCTCAGTACATTTTGGCTGAAAAATGTTTCAGGCCACCCTGGACCCACATCTGCCCCATGAACCCAGTATTTTGACAGAACCCAGCAGACCTGAACAGGAATCTTTAGATCACTGAGGGAACATTGTTTTACAAGATGCACACAGCTTAAGATATAGTGCAGCTTTTAAAAATTAGTTTATATTTGAGAAGAGCTGTGTTCCTTCAGAAACAGGATCAGAATGAACAGTTTAATCATCAGTTTAATCACTTTTTCTTGTGCTGAAAGCCACACGCTCTGAACTACGTCTTCACCCCAAAGCTATTAATCTCACTCCGCATCTGGTTTGTAAACGAGCTTATTAAAAATTCTGCTTAGAAATGTGATTCAGGCTAATCTGAAACATGCTAATGTATAATTCAATAATCCTATCTGTGAGGTCTCTAAATATTCTGTATTCATTATTTTACAGCTACGGCTATTCCTTGTGTGATACAGACCTACACTCTAAAACAGGTTCAGCGTACCCAGGGTCTCACAGAGATCAGGCTGATCTAGATTTAACATTAAAGAGGATCAAGACGATGGTTATCAACTCGTTAGCTATGTTTACATGGACAAAAGTAATTGGAATAAAGGGCCGATCGGGTAAACAAGCCAATGATCTGATCAGCCTTCACCTCTCTGCCACTATCCAATCAGCACAGTTTCCTTCCTGCCAATGCCTTGCTGTTAATCAGATCCACCTGCTGGCAGTAATTACATTCAACTCTGTTCACCTGTTCCCCGGTTTACATTTACCTGCCTCAGCCAACTCATCCCGGCCAGAACGCCTCTTCTCGTCTTGTCTGGTGTGATGTGCCATTACCAGATCCTGTGTGCTCAGCCGGCTGGACTCTTCAGTTAAAAGGTCGCCTGTGTCTGCATGCTGCAGTTCTGCCTGTTTCCTCCGTGAGTCCCAGACGCTTGCTCTGCCCGTTCTGGTGGTTCCCTGGTCCACATCGCCCATTTGGATCTGTCACTGCCTACGTCTTCTGGTCCTCTGCTATAACTCATCTGCCAAGTCTGCTTCTGCTTGCCTGCCTCACCTGCCGTTATTCATCCTCTAAATAAACCTTTTAAAAATACGTAACTCTGTGTCCGGCTGAATATCGGGTTCACCAGCAGTAATCAGAATATTATTATCGGATTAAGCTCAATCGTAATGAAACTGTAATCTGAACGAGAGGGTGATTTAGGACGATTGATAATCCAGTATAGCGTGCATATCAACGCTTGTCAGGCTCAAGTTATTCTGAATGTGGCAAACTGACCCGAGTGAGCATGTGCGCTCGATGTAAATGTGACGTATTTCCACTTTGGTGAGTGGCGGAAATACTTCATGAAGCAAAACTGTCAGGGCTCCCGATACAAGCTTTCTGTTCGGAAAAATAAAAGAGCTAAAAACCGTTGCTTATTCAGTGACGTTTCAACTGTGATAAGAACATTGTGCAAGCCCAGCCTGGGCGCTCGGAAGACAAACAAACTCATAATAATATGTTTGCTATTTCTTGTTATTTGGAAAAGACGGAAGTGCTTCTTCTTCTTTGTTTTTTTTAGGGGAATTTGCTAACTACGCATGTCAGAGTGGTTCTATTCTGAAGAAAGCCAGGTGCATATACATCCACATTATGATCAGATTAATTGATTGTGTGCCCATATAAACGCTACAATCAGATTATTTAATCCGAATACATTTTACTACGATTTTGAAATTTTGTGCATGTAAACACAGCTGTTGAGTAATCTCAGGGTTTCTGAGTCTAGATAAACAAAAGGAGTGTGAATCAGACACAGCAGGAAGGAAAGACGAGGCTAAAGCGAATGGATCTATCACTTCCCTCTGTGAAGAAAACATCTCAACCCTAACTTGTGACATACATTCCTGTCGTTTTAAATGTTCCTGGCATGAAATAAGGCAAGATGACTTTATTCATGAAGCACGTTAAAAACAACAGGCACTGTCCAAAGTGCTGAACAGCAACGAGGATTAAAATAAATGAAAATAGAATACTGATATCTAAAACAATTCAAATGATTAAAAGCAGAACTAAAATCTGAGTAAAAGTAGCAATAAGAAAACACAACATAGACAGGAGGGAAAAGAAAATCAAATTAACAATTTATACCAGGCAAAAGACCAAAGAAAGGAGGTAGGTCTTGACAGCAGAGTTTTAAAAAGTCTAGAGAAAGAGGGTTTTCTAATTTACAGCGGCAAAGCAGTCCATAATTTAGCAACTGCAAGGACAAAAGCTCAGTCATAAAGATAAAAAAATGCAATACAGCAGGTGAAGATACTGTAAATGTCATCCAGATTCTGTAATGTCACATAAAACATGCCATGATTGGAGAGTGCTGTTAATTATAATTTAGAAACAATAACACGATAATAAATATTAAAATACTACAAAAGTCAAGTCAACCACGGTGTGTGCCAATAGTTTGATTTTCTTTTATGGATAAATGCCAACCAAACGTTTTAAAGTTCAATGTAATTTGTTAATTGCCTCCAAACAGGAACAGATATTTGCCTGTTTTAGGATACTCAGGTATCAGTTCTCCTCATGTAGATTATTCCTGTGAAAGAATGTAACGATGATCCTTCGCAAGGACGAGTAGAAGACAGAAGGCGATTGTCGATTACAAGTTTCACATGTCTTAATATTTTTCTAAGTTCACTGGTGGACTGAAAAGCATTGCTTTAACGCCTGCTGATTTCTGTGCTGCTGCAACTTAACCTGCTCAGGAGCAGCTTGGTTTTTCACTAAATACCAAAAAACACAACACCTAAAGATGAAGCTGTATGTGGAAATGGTAATGACACTCTATGAAAGCATGTCTGTTTTTCTAGCACATTTGGAAATGTGGAAACGTCACATCAGTTTCACCAGAACAGGAAAAATTAATTGAAAATTAACAGAATGCGTAATAAAAACTATTGAGATAACAATTTAAAGTTTCAGAACGTCTGAAAAGAATGTGCTTGAATCAGCTATTCCTCTGTATGGAAAACGGTCTACCAGTGGAAGACATTCTAAACAAAGGTTTTGGTCATTCAAGAAAGTTCACTTGGAAGGCAGACCTCAAGGCGCTAGCAGAAGTCTCCAGAAATTTCATAATGGGACTTACAGCAGGCTGTTGCTACTGGTGATGTAAAAGATGTAAAATCAGAAAGAGACTGCAGAGGGTTAACTTTTTATGGAAAACATGCAAGAAGGGAACATTTGAGAAACAAAGATCTGACAAAGGTTTGCCACAGATCATGCAGCTAAAGAGCAGTAACAACATGAACTTCAAAGTCTAAAATGTAATTCTTTGGACAGCAGATGAGACGGTAGGCTTAAGCTTGATACAGCATTCCTGTTCCAGCCAATCATGAAGCATGGAAGTGAAAGTGTGATGACTTGAGACTGCTTTGCTGCAGCAGGACCTGGCCAGCTCACCATTCATCAGAGGGTCCCTGAGCAAAGTTAAAGATGACGCTCACACCTTTTCACTGTTAAACTTATTAAAACTATCAACTGTAACGCATTTCATGAGATGTGTGACGGACAAACACAATGACTGCATAGGTGTAGAAGGAAGGCAAAGGATACATGATTTTCAAAATTTACAACAAAAAAAACTCTTAAATAAAAATGTAAAACGTCAGGCTCCTTCTGGATTAATCCTTTGCATTTATAGCTGGAAGTCCACTTAGTTTTAGTATAAGGACATTTCTGCTATTTCTTATTTTCAAAATAACTTAAGCTCCATCAGACTGGACATCTGTTGACACCAGTTGTTAAGTCTTGCCACATATCCTCAATTGGATAAAGGTCTGGACTTTGACTGGGCCATTCTAACAAATGAATATGATTCAAAGTAAAGCATTGCATTGAAGCGCTGATTGTTTAGAGGCATTGTCCTGCTGGAAGGCGAGCTCACTACCAGTCTCACATCTTTGCAGCCTCCAACAGGGGGTTATTTTGCAGGATTTCCCTGCATTTTGCTTCATTCAAGTTGCAATCACCTCTGACTTGCCCCCTTGGCCCCTACCAACAAAAAGCATCATCACAGCATGATGCTCCCACTAGGGGCTGGTGTATTCAGGGTGATGTATGGCGTTCATTTTCTGCTCCTCTTCAAGAATCTTTATTGTCACCATGTGTTACCATAGCGAAATACTATGGTCTCAGAGACAGGCACCGGCTCAGGATGCACACAGATAACATATAACATGCAGAGGCAAGAGACAATATTTTCACTTTTTAAAAAAAAAAAAAAAGAAATCAGTTGAATGCATTGACCAACACGCTTCCTGAGAAGCTTAAAGTATGTAAATAGTCTTTAGGGCCTGATAAGACTTGTATCTGAGTGCAAAAAGAGCGATTGTAACACTTATTGCTTTGCAGGATGAGAGAAAAGCATAAGATTGGAGCTAAATGAATTAGCAAGATGTTTGGCCCAGCAGGTTCAGCTACTGCAGGAGATCTGGAGTGAATGAGACTCAGACAATGGTTAAATGTGTAAATAGCCGGCTTGTATTTCTTTTTTTTTTTCTTTTTTTTAAAGAAAATGTTGAAAATGAAATGTATTGAACAAAAATAAAAAGGTCTGCAATACAGCAGGTTGGTAACATCAGAGTTCTCAATGTCAACAGCATACTAGACACTCAATCAAAATCAATATCTCTTACTTATTGGATGCACCCAAAATCTAAAGTAGTTACAATCAAGGTTACTCAGAGTATTCACTGTTTTGACACAGCTTCCAGCAGAATCAATCACCTACAACTATACCTTTGAATATAAATGAATTTCCCAGCCACCCTCAAGTCCACTTCCTCTGTGTGAATGTGTGTGTATGTAAAGTTGAGAGTCCAAAAGTCCTGGGGTGTATGTGTGTGAATGGGGGAGTGGGCAGACGAATGAGAGAAGGTGTTTGTTCGAGTGTGGTGGAACATTTGTTCCAGTGTTGTGCTTGTAATACACAACATCCACATGCTACGTTGGTTGTAGCTGCTGAAATGGTCTTCAATTAACTGCTTGTACCTGTGCTTTTCTTTCTGGATGCCTTTTTTCAACTCACTTCTAGCCCTGCTGTAGGCCAGTCTATATCCTGATCTGACTGCTGCATCCCGGGCAACTACACCTGCAAACAAGTACTTAAAAAGAAAAACAACACAGACAAAAAGGCCACTGGCCGTAACACCCCACCATTTCTTCTCTCTGCCGTTTCAGTCTGGTCTGCTCTGAAACAAAGAGCAGCCTGCTAGCTGCACTGCGCCGTCGGTTACGTTTTCATCCAAGCCAGGTATCTGTGAAGATCCTGGATAGCTTCCTGGATAGGAAGCGAAACGTCTTCAAACTTCGGAAAACAAGCCCAGTTGTTTTGTTTCTTACTTTTTTTGGAATGACCATGACCTGGATGACTGAGAATCTTCACCAGCACATCTGTGAAGATCGCTACACAGCTGTCCATGTTACGAGTGGCAATCCTCAGCCAGCTGTCATCCAGTTTGTTCATAGCATAGCATGGCATAGCATTTTGCTTATAGGGTAAACATTCTGTTTTGGTCCAATAAAAGCGAACTAAAGAGAGCACCTTCTACTGCAGGTGTGCCGTGTCCCCTACAGAATTTGTGGCAAACTACAAATAAAACTTCTTGTATGTCTTTCAACGACTGCTTGCTTTTTACCCATTTTCCACGAAGGCCGGATTTGTTGACCCGTGTTGTTTTGTTTTGTGACCTAAGAGTGCATTAAAGTTCTCCGCAACTTTCTCCCTGACCTGTCTGCTGTCTTCCCTGGTCTTCTTGATTCTGTTTGTTCACTAATGTTCCCTCACAAATCTCTGAGGCCAGAAACAGAACAGCTGGGTTTATACCGAGATTAAATTACACACTGGGTTTTATTTGCCGGCATTACCGCTGGGATGCACTATGTTTCATTTCTGGACATCCTTCACTGAGCCTTTGATAACACAAAATCCAGCAGTTTCAATTCATATAGAAAAATAGAATGTGTCTCTATATGTCCGATTTCTCAGCCTCAGCCCTCTTGTTTGTTGTGGTTGTTTGAGTTTCTTTCTCATTGATGTCGGTGGGACCCTTACATTTATCTATTGATCACACTAATTGATATTTCAAGGTTCAGCGCAGTTCATCTGCTAATTTTACAGCAGATATGGCATTTTCTCACAGCTTCCCAGAATATTATGCTTGGCTCCCATTATTGATTAGAAAAATAGAGAGTATTGCTGTTCTTGCACAACCACTTTCCCTCCGACCCAAACAAACTACAGAAGGGATAAAAACACTGGCAAAAAAACACAACGTAAGTATAAGATGCAAAACGTTACAGCTTGAGAAGGAAACAGAGGGAATGATCCTTCCCAATTAAAGATGCTATTTTATAGTCTCACAGTTAGTACCAATGCTACATTGCTATAATGTAAGGAAGAAAGCTAGATGGGAAGAACTGGAATATAGACTCTTGCTGGATTTTGCTCGTCAGGCCGCTATAGCAGATATGAGAATGATGGACGGGGAAGACAGAGGGAAGAATGGATGAGTGTAACTACCAGAGGATTTGAGGACAGGATAATACAAAAACAACATACTTTACTTCTCATTTATGCCTAAAGGCCACCTCCAGAGCTTCCAGGATTTAAAGAAAAAGCATAAATTGGAAAGAGGGTATTTTTTTATTATTTAATTTTTTTTTCAGCATAGATGTAAATTACGAAATCCAATGGCAACAAAACACGATTTGCTAGCATTCTAAGTTTGTCCACTGGTTCCTCAGTTATGAACACCGTCACCAAAGTTTATGGGCCGTTTGGCTGCGCCGAGCTTGATGACACTGTACCCATCAAGGAAGTGTGGGAAAGGGAGGCAGGAAATTCAGATCTCAGTTGTGGAATGGGCGGAAATATGTACTTTTCAACCTGTTATTCCGTCTGGAGGGAAAACATCATAAGACAGTTTAAGACCCAAAAACAACAAAAATGTAAGAATATAGGTACAGACTGCTGGAGGAAAAGTGGCACAAGAGAAGTTAATCTTTTCTCTTCCTCTTTTTCTTTTTTCTCACTTTTTTTTTTTTTTTTTTGGTACAATGGGAGCGTTTGAATGTGATGTCAAATTTCTTGTTTGTAGCCACAAACGTGTCAAATAAAGTCTGATTCTGATTTTCATTACCAAATACCAAAGCGACAGTGGAGAGGAAAACCTCCAGCAGAACCAGGCTCAGTGTGAACGCTCATCTGCCTAAGCCTATAGCAGCATAACTATAGAGATAGCTCAGGGTAACCTAAGCCACTCTAACTTTAAGATTTGCAGGGCAGTCAAAAGTAGCCGGTCAACGGCAGCAAATCGCCGTCTATAGCAGCTCCTGCCGCCGCCTACTTTTCCCCGATTATACATCCCAAAAATCAGCTTAGCATCTGTCTCCAATCATGAGAGCAACATCAACGAGTGATTGGGTTCCTTGTTCCAACCGAGATGCTACTTTTCCCATCAAAACACAGACCGGTGTTATGCCGAAAAGTGCAATAAAACCGTGAGAGCCGACGTGAGTTTTGAAACTGCAAAGCTTTTTAAGCTGAAGATCAAACGTGCAACGCACCGCGTTCATAGACCAGTGTGATGCATTCACGAGCGTCAGAAAGCTATGGTGCATTCAGGAGCATGGGACATTTCAAACTTACAAGGAAAGAGGCATAAAACGGAACAGAACTTAACTCATACAGTAATATTTATCCAGAAACAGTGTGGGCTTTCTTACAATACTGAATGCTCTATAGTTGTATTTCTGATATTTTTTGATTATGCACATCTGTTAGCTTTTTATTCTGAAAAATCTATAATATTACATATAATATAATATTACAGCAGCAAATTATCAAAGTTTTTCAGGGGATGCATTTTGTGTTAGTCTCTAGAATCCTCGCCGATGATAGGATATCGTGTGTGTGATGAGTGCAAGTGAAATTAAACTGAGATGAGAGATTTCGAAAGAGCAATATGACTGAAATAAATTCAACATGTGAAATCAATTTCAAATTCCAACCCTGTATTTTTATCATAAAAATTTGACTTTGTTCGTGAAGAAATGTTACGATCGTTTTTAGAACAGAACTGTGAATAATAATAATAAGATGAATAGACCTCACCTAATCTGATCTGTTTTATGTGGTGCTAGTAATTCAAATTAAACAACTTTTATGCAAATGGTGATTACCTTACACAAACAACCTTAGAAAAGTTGTTTGTGCTTATTCTGTAGACGTGCGCAGTACTTTCTATTTGAGATCGCCAGAGCTCAGATTGACTCCTTCATCCATTGTTCTTTAATACCACACCTCACCAGCCAGGTATACATAAAACTATAAGTGACAGACTGGTAAGTTTTGGCTATCGTTTCCAGATAATCAGGTGGTGCCCTGATTTGGTCATGTTGATTAAAAATGACTTTCTTGATAATTACCCTTGGTACTTTTTGATAATTATTCTTAGCAAAACCAAAGTAATTGTTGCCCAACAGCAGAATAGTGAGATTAAAAAGCCTGTTGAACTTTTTTCTAAGAATTTGTAAACTCTTTGAGATCGGTCGAGGACCGACCTGTGGGCTGCAGGACTTTGATTGTAGGCCAGTCAGCGTTGCACTTAGGACCATGTTTAGTTCACGGGAGAACAAGCAGAGGACACCGCTGAGAACATTGATACGAATACCTTCATTTATTTTTCTTTTCTTGCATGGTATGCCAAATGTTCAGCGCTAAATAAAGAATTCGCACAGACTGAAGACAATGAGAACATCAGGAATTTTGAATCTGTTTCATCGTTGATCGTTTAAATGAACCGTAGTCGCTGGCATGTCCAAAGCCTTTAACAGCCTGCTGAAAGACACGTACAGTATCCAGTGAGATTCCTCCTCCCCGCGTTGGGGGGGGTTTCTCAGGCTGGATAAGCAGCAATAGCTGCTGTCTCGGCTCATTTTTGTCACAACAACGAAGCATGTAATTGTTCTGTACACATGCTTCAAGGCCAACAGCAACGTTTACCCTGCAAACACTTCTCACTCGGAAGTCTTTCATGCATGCGGGCACATTCATTTGGCGCTCCCTTATCGGGCGCCACAAAGCAGCACCAAGTGCTGTGGTGCAGCTGTGCACCACTGGCATGCACTCCGTGGGCCTGTCGTTGGACATGATGCTGCTGTTCAAGCAGGTTAGAGCCGGAAATACAGGGAGAAGGTGGATCTTTTCACATCCTCCGGTCTGTCAAAGCTGCACCGAAACGGCAGCTAATTTTGCACAAAAACACACATTTCATGCATTTTGGGAACAAATCCAAATATTAGCCTTTGAACGGCAATACGGCAGCAACTTCAAGAACATCTGAGGTGAGTTTTGTACAAAGCGTGTGTGTTGTTCCAAATATCACACCAACAGAGGGAATTAAAGAGATTAAAGGAGGCTTTTGTATGCTGCCTCCTCTTTGTCGCCACGATAGGCGCACTGTTCCGGTAGGGAGTAAAGACCACAGGTTGTGTAATGTTTCAATCCTGCCTACATTTGCTTTTGTCTGTAATTTCCATGATCTCAATCTGTCATTCAGCCCTCCTCTGTTACATGTGCAGCTCTCTGTGGTGGGAGGACCCGCGCCTCTCTGAAAACATCATTATTCAGCCGTGCCATGCGGAGCCGCTCCTGACAGCAGCTCATCAGAGATGCTCCACATGAGCGGGGGGGGGGGAACACATGCTCAACCTCTGACCCGGTGCAGTGTTGATTTGAAACTCCCAGCTGGACTTGGATGGCAAGCTATGGAGACAACAAGGCAGACTGCGGTGAAGACAAATAGAATAAATTAGTACATACACAGACTCTTAACGTCGTCGTTGCAGCGCCGCAGTGGCACTTACACACTGCCCCCTGGTGGTTGGATCTAAAGAAGCAGGGCTGGATCTGCAAGGGTGATGAATGGATGCACTGAGACGTTTATCTTTTTTAGATTAAAAGGGTTTTTTTCTGATTGTTTCACTTTCAGATGACATTGCCATTAAAATTAACAACCACACTCATCTATTTAAGACTTTGGGTCTCCCCTCCTCGAGTTGAACTGTCTGGCTTTAGCGGTCTTGCTTATTCCCTGCTATGGCAAAGGGGACATCTTTGTTCCACTGTCGATTTGCCCTGAGCAAGTCTTGTCAGACAGCCCTTTTTTTTTTTCTCTGCTCGGGCTCATTCTCCTCAAAAGCACTTTGTGTAATTTGGCTGGGGGAGCACATATCACACTTCAAATTGGCTCTTAACAGATATAAAGCCGGAGGAGCTGACTTTTTTTTTTTTTTTTTTTTAACCATAAGAGCTGGAGGCTTATAGATTCGGTTGTGCAAAGACAGTAAATTTATCAGGTAATGGTTGGATCTCAGCGACTGTCAGCATCATAGCGTCCTGGCTACAGTATTTTTGCTAAAGTATCCACACCCTTTTTCACATGTTACATCACTCCTCAAAAACAGAAATAAGTAAAGAGTATAAAGTATTTGATCGGGTTTTTACGTGACAAATAATAATGATGAAATAACTGTGATGTGAGATAAAAAATGAAACAAAAAGTTTAGTGTGCGTTTTTATTCAGCCCCTTGTACTCTGACACCTCTAAATTAAATCCAATGAACCCAACTGCTTTCAGAAGTCACCTAGCGGCTCAACAGAGTCCCACCCGTGTGCATTTTAATCTCTGTATGACCTCAGTAAAGATACAGCTGTTCTGGAGATTTGTTAAAGAACATTAGTGAACAAATAGCACCACACAGACCAGGGAACACAGTGGAAAGGGTTGTGGAGAACTTTAAAGGAGGCTGAGGTCACAGCACAAAGCAACACAGCTCAACAAATCTGGCCTTCATGGAAAATGGCCAGAAAACAAACCTATAGGCATCTCACAACACAGTTCACTCCATACTAGAATGTAACAATTGTGGCACAACTGCAAACACTCCAAGACATGGCCGTCCATTGAAACCGACAGGCCTGGCGAGGAGAGCATTAACCAGCAGGTACTCAAGAGGCATGTGGAGACTCTGGAGGAGCTGCAGAGATCTAAGAGCTAAGATGGAAAAATCAGTCCCCACGGCAACTTCCTTCGTTTCGCAAATCTGGCCTTTGGGGAAGCATGTTACGAATAAAGTCATTGTTGAAAGAAAGATATAAGAAGCCCTGTTAAAGTTTGCCACAAATCTTCTCAGGGGCATAGAAAACTTATTAAAGAAGGGACTATGGTCAAATGATATTAAAGTGTAACTTTAATAGGAGCTTCGGATTAAAGAGTCCTTACCCAATAAGGGTCTTCGGATGAACCCAGAGTCTACCAGGCTGGCTGGGCTCAAAATTCATTTTCCAGCATAACCCTAAACATACAGCCAGAGCTGCAATGGATGAGCTTAGATCAAAGTATATTTGTGTTGCAAAATGGCCTAGTCAAAGTCCAGACTGATCTCACACCTCAATTAGCTTGAGTCTTGAAAACAGATGACTATAGGCATTCTTCATCAGAATAAACCTAACTTGAGCTAATAATTATATACAAAAATGTCCGCTGCTAGATGTGTAAACCTGGTAGTGAAATATATCTCACAAAGACCTGCAGCCAAAAGGCCTTCCATGGAGTATTGGCCCACAAGGGGCTGACCACAAATGACCACTACGCTTATTTATGAAAAAAGGTGAAAACAAGACGTTATATTCCTTCCACTTAAAAATGTTGTTTTTGTGTCTAACAAATAGAATCTCAACAAAAGTTAATAAGGTTTGTGGTTACAGTGTGATGGAATGTGACAGAGTTCTGCAGGAATGAGGGCACTGTACCTGGCAGCCCAAATCTCTATTTAACCAGAGATGTCACTAGAAAACCATTTCCCCGCTGGAAAAGTTCTGCAGTCATTACTTTGTGGTAGCCAGTAAGAATCTAATGAAAACATGCTGAAGCATGTTGGTGCAGCTTCGATTAAAGAGCCAAGGGCGTTTGTTTTAACTCCACACAGTTCTGCCTCGGTCCACATAGCCTGTTTCCTCCTGCACCAGAACCTCCTGAGCCGAAGTCAGCTGAGTTTATCATTTCCCAGCTGCTAACCTGAAAATGGTTAACAGATTTTTTTGAGCAACACTTAGCCTTTTATGCTTTACTTCTTGTTACAAGACAAAAAAATCTAAATCAAAAAGAGTTTGAATCCTCCTGAAGGCACTTGTAGTATACTGGAACGTCTATGACCAGCTACAGCGCCGATGTTAATTTGCACTAACCGCAAATCAAAATTTGATTTGATGATCCCACAGTAAATCAGAGTTTAGACAGTTAAAGGCTGAAGGCATTCACACAACTGAATAGAAAACCTCTCCTAGTGACCAAGTACTCAAGAGACCTGATGTTTTTTCCAATTGAAAATGCAGAACAATCACATTGTGAATTCTGTTCGTTTTACCTACTGAGCAATAAAACAATGTACGAAAAAAAAACGTATTGCTGCAGGTCAGAAAAATGGTCCTCACGTGTTTGCCTTAACGGGCAATGAATGGGTGTGCCCACGTCCTTTGAGTAAAAAGTTGCTGTATGTTTGCGATCCTTTCATTTCATGATATTAAAACGAAAGCAAAATATCATGGATGATAACACAAAGAAACTTAGTGTCGTATGTAAAATTTTCCGTTTAAGAAAATTTAAATTTGTCATTCAAAATCTCCTAAAATAATTACAAAGAGTCAATCTTTTTTTTATTATTATTATTTATTAGGAAGGCCCGCCCCTGGCTTTGTTGCCCTTAAGCATTGAGCAGAAATACATTTGACATTGACAGAAAACCACTTCTCAGTGAGGTTAATTGAAACAAAAGGCTTCGGTTTCCAAGGAAGTAAAATGACTAATACTGAAGTAATGGAAAAAGCCTGTGCTTGCTACCTGAATACGCTGAATGACCTGTTTTTTTTCCATCAACAGCTTTTATTCCCTCCCTGATGGTGCGGGGCGTATTCCTAGATGGCAATGCCAGGATTCATTGGCCTCAAATAGAGGGAGATTGGTTCAGAGAGCATGATTCTCATTTTAACACCTGGATTGGTCTCCACAGAGTCAGGACCTTAACTGCACGGAGAATTCTTCAGGATGCGCAGAGTCGGCATTACACAGCTGCCTGACTTTCTCACCAGGGCTTTTTTTCCGCAGATTATTGTTGCTGCTGCAAACGATTTGACAGAGAGGCGGAGTTTTATTATTCACAACGCAGGGAACGCTCGTGCCCACCTGCAGCCGAACCGCTCAGTTTCCAGCATAACAAGGTTGCGGGCAGAATACACTTAGAATCCCAAAAAAAAAAAATGAAGAATCAAATGCTGCAGCATGGCACCATTTCCAATCCGAAGAGTTTGTCATGGCCGCACCGGCCCTCACTCTCCTTCCTCACAGCCATTCCCTGAATCACTAAAAATGAAACCATTTTCTATCTATTTCAGTCTCAGAACTGTTTCGATGAGGACATTTATGTTCTGCCGTCTCAGTCAACACCACAGCAAAAGCGATAATGAAGTCAGCAAACTTACCACAGGAACATTTCCAATCTCCTCAATAAAAAGGGAAACATAGCAGCAACCAGCGAGCTTTTCTGAAAACTAACTAGAAGCCGTTGTCTTATAGACTTGTTAAACGTAGGTTTGATTAACAGCTCATCCATTTGTACAAAGTTGAGGCATAAACTCCTTTAAAAACGGCCTGCTAGGAATTCTTCCATGAGGCTTTGCAGACAAAGCACAGCTAAAACTAATCCTTAGGAAGAAATATAAAGACAAAGCTTCGTCTAGCAGGAGCAGGGATCAGTTCCTCTGCAGTAAGGGCTCATTATGGTTCATTTGGCTACAGGTGGGGCTGAAAAATACTAAATAGTTAATGTTACACAGCAGAAAACTTTAGAAAAAAATAGTGTAGTATTGAAGCCCTTGGTCAGACTTAGAAAATGAGTCTGTAATAATATTAAAATAGGTTTAACCTGCCTTTCAGGGCTTCCATACATGCAGCCCAGAGCTGGGACAAAAATCTGGCCTTAAGAGTTTTTAGTCCAGATGACTGGCCAGACATGATCTCTGTAGGTGATCCTCATAAACACGTGAGGATTAATTGGTACAGATGGTAAACAGTTTTACCAAAGCATGTGAGAATGTTTGTAGAACTCTTTGTGCACATTGTTTCTGAAATAAAAACCATATAACTTATTAAAACCAAAACTTAAATAGCACTTTCTTTTTTGCATGTACTTATAGTGTTACGTCCCCTGGCTTAGTCTAGGTGGATATATGGGACGGACATAAAATGAGGAAGTGGATTGAGGCGGCAGAGTTATCTTTTAAATATTTATTTATTATTAATAATAATAATAATAATAATAATAATAATAATAATACATATTTACTACTAATATTAAGTTATTTACAATTCAGACGGTTAAAACTTCAGGGAGAGCCCAGGCCAACATAAACAAAACAACCCTGAAATAGAAAATAAAAGAAGAACTTACCTAACAACAATTAAAGCAAAATAGTACAAATCTACAAACTAACCTAAACCTAACAATCACTTAAACAGGAGAAAACTGAGGTTAAACTAAAAGGCAGCTCTCCCCTACCAACCCAGTCTGACCAAGGGTACATAAAAATAGAAAAACCAGGCATTTGCACTGACGACATAGGCAATAGAGGCACTGAGGTGCAGGATCACAGCCTTTAAATAGGACACAGGTGATTGCTGATTGAATGGGACTCTGGAAACCACACCCACTTCCTGGAGAAGGTGGAGCCTAGTACAGGACAAAGAATTAGCGCACACAAAAAAAAACACACATCTACCTTGGAGATGTAACAATAGGGAAACTCCCTGTCAAAGGTACGACAAAGGCACCATTAGCTTTAGCTCTAAATGATGATATGTATAGTGTGTTCGTCATTTGGGTTTCAGGTTGGCTGTGGTACTGATAGACACTGGTGCTGAATACCACAGAGGGTTTTCACTGTTATCATGTTGTTATTATAATATGAATGTTAATAATAAAGTGTTGTCAGTACATGATGTACTTCATTTTACGTGATTGAAGCTGTGTTTGTGTTGCTAAATATCTGCATACTTTTTAGCATAAAGGCTTAGTATTAGTTAAAGAAAACTGAAAACAGTGTTAGCAAACACAAACTGTGGCTCAGTAATGACGGCGACAAAACACCAGAAGCTTAAAGTTGTCGTACAGTTCCTGCCTCCCTACTTACCACGTCATCAGCTACTCTCTCTTCATCCTGTCTCTCTTTTTCCTCTACTTCAAGTTGCTCTTTAATGTTTATTTATACTCCTCCAGCACCACCTCCACGTCTTCCATCATGGAAATAATGTTTGACATATTCTTGTTTTTGTATTTTCGCCTGAAATCTACAATCAGCTGCTTTGTTTTGTTCGAACTGAAGGCGATCCGATTCCTCTTTAATTGGCCGTGATTGTTTGTATAATCAAGGAATCTGACTCCAGTTACAGCGCCTACAGCCTGCAGACATTGGGTATGCATATGTAAATAGCACGGTTATGCAGAGAAAGTGCAATATACTCATTTTGTTTCTCAACAGTGCGGCTGACTACTCAGACTGTAAGGTGTCCATTGTGCTCATCAGAGAGACAGTCTGGGGGGAGGAATTGGCAACCTGAGGGTGAAAGTCCACACGGATCATGTCCAGGATGTGTGGGGTCTGCAGAGATGTTGGCAGCTATGTTCCTGACCCCAGATCTGACAAGTCCTGGATGGAGGGAAGGTTGGGCCTGATGATCTTGTCTGCAGACAAGATAATCTGTAGTCTGGGCCTGCCTGTGCAAATATTCAGTTATCCGGGTCGTCGCAACAGCCAACGGGCTTAAATCAGAGGCAACCGCACTTTCACTAGTTTTTTTTTTAAAACCTTTCAACACCTATCTGCAGTCGGTGGGCAGCTGTTTTTAAGCAGTGCTCCGACTGCAGCGGTAGTCTGGACCTGTCCTTTTTGTTGCGCGGGCCTGCTGAGAGACGCCAGCCTCGATGTCCCAACCATGAACGTTGCTTCTTCGTCTAAGTAGCAGGTGTAGCCAGAACCAACTTCTTCTACAAAACCATGTTGCTGAGATGCAAGTAATTGCATTTTCCACCCGTTTCTGGATCGACTGGTCACTGCCTGATTCAGGTTCATTACAAACATAGACCTTAACAGTGTTTAGCTAAGTATTTGTTTCTGTAGAGCAAGTTATATTGGCATGTGATAGACCGGCCACCTGTCCAGGGTGTACCCCGCCTATCGCCCATTGACAGCTGGAGATAGGGACCAGCATCCCTCATGACCCCACAAGGTTTAGACGTGTTAGAAAATGGATGGATGGATGGATGGATGGATGGATGGATGGATGGATGGATGGATGGAAGTTATATTGACATTGCAACATTCACCAATGTTGTTGTGTATAACAGGTTGTCCTAGCATCATGCAGCCTTATCCATATCTACAAGCTATAGTTCTCGAGGCAGCTATCCTAGGTTCGACTCCCTGACCCATTTACTGCATATCTCCTCCTTCTCTCTGCCCTCATTCCTATCAAACTGCTAATGAATAAAGGCCCCCAGGGCTACAAAATAAAAGAAAGACAATGCAACACATCTGAAAACCCTCCCTCAGCACCACAATGTGCCGCTGTGGTCAAAGACCAGACGTCTCTGGAGTGGTCTGCTGTTACAGAAAAGGACCAAACTGTATTTCATTGACGTGAATCACACAACACTGATTCGGCGAGTCGGGTCAGTACGTCACATTAGCAAACTTTGAGGAAAACTTGGAGGAAACAACTGATGGATGATGTCTGCTTATCTGTTTTGTCTCAGTTGTTGCGCAGTTACGTGCTTTTAAGTCATTGAAAGTTTAATCAAATAACTCTCGGTCTGTCAGGTATTGTCCTGTGAATGTCTGTCCAATTTAGCTGAGGTATTAGGACAACGGATAAGAAGAGGGATTCGAGCACTAGCATTCTCTAACAGCAAACTCTGCACACAGATGGGATCATTGAGTGACAACTTCTCTTCAAATATAAGAACAGGTGTCGCACTGAAGAGTCTTTTTTTATGGGCTTAAGACAATAGCACCAGAAATGAATATTTCATGACAATGAACACTCCGTTGTGCCAAAGACAAGGTTTCATCACATAAATGCCTATAGCTGACTTTGGAAGGCTTAAAAAGCATAATATAGAACCTTATAATAGTTTACACATTTTCTATTAAAAATATGGCCCAAATAAACTGTAGGTCGACTGTAACACCAATTTTAGCGGGTAATTGTAACAGTGTGTCAGCGCACGTTCTACCAGGCAACATCTGGATCTGTTGCGACGCCACATGCCGAACCCCAGCTGCAGATGTCTCCAACATGCCTGTTGAGGCAGCTGCAGCTGCAGCCGCAGCCCCGGCTACAGCTCAGTCCATTCACATATTGACCGGCCCTTTAGCAAGATGCCAAACCTGCATTGATCTCGAATGGCACTTTCTTATTAGTAAATACTCCTTGCGGCTCGGCTCGGCTCCAAGAATCGAGTCATTTGCATGATGACTTCCCACAGTAAGAACATTCCTCCATTCAGGTTACCTTGTCTTGAAAATGAGCCATCAGTGCACATGTCATTGTTTTCTCGGTCACTGCAGGCTGGCCAAGCCCAGGCTACAGATGATCATGCTCTCTCTTATGCTTAGATTATTCCAAACAAATGTATTTCTTTATTGTTTATTAACTTCCCGTCTTATATTTGCAGCAAAACCATGGTGCCTAATAAAGCATTAATTCGGGGGGGCCCCTTTTGAACACCCACTGTCTCCATTGGGAGTAGAAAACCAAAACTACTGGAGGTGACTGATTTTTCTCACTCAGGTCAAGCCACAATTCTATTTCTTTTGTTTTCCTTTTACCCCATAATCAATTTCAAGAAGAAAATTAAAAGGGGCGGAGACAGTTTTCCAACAGAGGGACGTGAAATTGGCCAAAGCATTCACCCTCCCAGCAGCTTTGTAAAGTACTGAACACCTCTCCTCGGCTCCAGGAACAGAAATTCAAGATTTACATTGTTTTGCACCTCTTGAGGAGATGTACGGGGTTTATTTTTACATTCTGCTGGCCTGATCTCTCTCACATCAGAGGCGTTCGCGCACAGACCTTCATTTTCCGTCTGTTCATCAGCAACCTCTTCTGGGGAATTCACACCTGATTAGCAGGAGTCTGATTAGATCGCTGAATTGCTCTGGAAATTAAAACATCTGATGCTGGTCTAAGTAACGGCCCCAGGGAGTATGAGCGGTGAGCAAATAGAGCTTGTACAATTATTGACCTAAAAGGTACGAAAACACATACTTAGTACAATGGGTTTAAGTTCAACTAAATCTGGATTTCATGGGAGACTGGAATGTTTAGCAAAGTATGGTAACAAGCCATGCAGTGACATCTATGAACTGCAATGTAATGGTCACCATGCAGCTGTGGTGTTTATCAACACAAAAGACCTAACCAGAGGCTATAAAATGATGATTATGATGATAGTATTTACAATACTAATAGTTACAAAGCACATACAGTAGGTAAGGCCATGATAACCAAGCACTGGTGTTTTTGTTATTTCTTCATGCCCTGTAAGAGAATTTTAGTAATTATTTTATTATAAGAAAATCTAATTAGAATGTTTCCAGATTAACTGCACGCATATTCAGACAAAAGTTCTAACATCTGCACAGCATCCTCCCCGCTTATTAGAGCCTCTGCAGATGACTTCTCTTTCCACTTCTTGGTTTGTTTTCGCAGGGATGGTCAGCTTCAAATACCACACACAGCAACATTTACAGCCCACTGGTCGGGGTTTTTTTTATTTAAATGCACATTTTACTCCTTAAGCAAAATTCACACAGAAGAATTAACACACATAAAATGTTAATAAACACACATAAATGTTAATTCTTTTTTGAGGAGTAAAAAAATAAATCCCACTTTGTTTGTTTGCTTTACAGAACAATTGGCACCACATGCAAGGGCATTTAAGATGCAATTTCAATTATCTGGTGAAAGGACCCAGATTTAGATTTAAAATTCTAAATTTTGTCATGCAATGTAATTTAAAGAGAAACAGGCCCACAGCATCACAGATGCAGCACCATACTTAACAGGGGGTGTGAGGAGACTCCCTGTATATGCATCCCTTGCTTTATCCAAAACCCGCCTGGACTGTCTCTCGCTGAAACGTCTAATCTGACCAAAGCCATGGTTCCAGCAAACTTCTCCTGTCTACATTTGTGGTGAACAGAAAAGATTCCCCTGGGTGCCTTTAAAGCAACCAGATATGGGATAGATAGCGTCCCATGGTTGCTATGGAGACCGTGTGATCTCAGGATGCCAGGTTTGGCATCAGTGAGATCTGTTGGAGATTTTTCTTTTCTTTTCTTTTCTTTTCTTAGCATCCTGCTCACCGTGTGTGGTAGAAGTCTCTCTGACTGTAGGTGTGAGGCAAGTCTGGGATTATTTTTCTAAGCCATTTTCTGTCACCGGGCCTTAAACGGCATGTTCTCTTGTCCTTCCCATTTTGAAGGGTGACTTAGACTGGGCCGCCTGGGAAACAAAAGTCCCATTTTAATGATCGGCTTTGAAAGATAAAATCTAAATTATAACACTGCTGCAGTCACATACATTTTTACAGGAAGTGTCAAAAGGAACCTTAAAGGTGTAGCACGTGAGAGTTTGTTAAAAAAAAACAACGACTGAATAAATGGGTGGTGGTGCTTCATATGACATTTGTATGGTATGATGTAGTTATATTGTAAGGTTGAGCTCCACTGCTGCTGCCTCGGCCGGCACGGTGCGGAGCCCGCAGATCCGTACGCTCTGGGTTATCTGTTAAAGATGCACGCTGCACACGTTTGCCTCCTGTCCACAGGCTGCCTACTTCTTTTCAGCCCAGCATCATCCTGAAGGCTGCAGATGTAGGGACGCTCTGCTCTCATCCCTCCATCAACACGCATATGACGGCGTGCAAACTTAGATACCAAATACAACTACGGTACATGCTCGTCCAATCCTCCCGTGTATTTGAAGTGTTTTAGCCAAGCGATAAATATAAAATCCCTCGTGTAGCTCTAGCTGCGTTTAATCTAGTGAGTTTTGTACACTATCTTCTTGGCGTGCCGGCTTATATATTTGTCTCCTGTCAGCAACCTTCTTCGTCTGAGGAGAAGATACACTGCAACTGTTTTAAACTGGCTTAGCAAAAAATATATTAATTCAATCTTTATGTTGAAAGAATCTGCTAAAAGCTACCTCCTCCCTTGAAGATTTATTGCGTTCTTTATGACACCTTTAAGGTGCCTTGCAAGTGTTTACTCCTTGAAGTTGTTCCAGTTTTGTTCTGCTACAAAGAATTGATTTACAGCATTAATAGCTTAAGCTTATTAAGATAGAGAGAGAACCCGTAAACAGCAAATTTCGAGTTTTAAGAAAAATCCTCTATTAGATTAATGTGTGGATGTTGACTGGGCCATTCTAACACATAATATGCCTTGATATGAACTATTCCAATGCAGCGCTAGCTTAGGGTTGTTGTCCTTCTGGGAGGCGAAACTCCACCCAGTCTCAATTCTTCTGCAACCTCTAATAGGCTTTCTTTCAGGATTTCTGAAATCAGATTACTGTTTCTACATATATTTTTACGTATATATTTTATTCCACTTCTTTATTGTGTGCTACTTTGTGAAGATGCTGTACATAAAATCCTAATAAACTACTTTTCCACCACACAATAACACTGCGGTGTGGATAATAAACCATCTATACTTGAAAATAATTCATAATTAGAGCCATATATATATACAAGGTTTGCAACAATTGCTTCAGCGCTACTTGTTTGGAGATACGGTTTATTTTCCCAGTACACAGACCATACACGGTTTCAATAAACATTCTGGCAGCGCTACATAAAGGCTGAGACTCACTTTATAGCTATTATTGAGTGATTTCAGACAAAAAGAAAGAAGAAAAACAGCGTGTGGAGTCTGGGGATTTTCACCATGCATTTCCATTTATTTAAATTCTATTTTGGCCGCTCTTATAATCCTTTTAAAGACCAGCCGAATGACAAATGAGCAGGTTGTCATTTCCAACAAGAGCAGGTGAGGTCAGAATCAGATTAAAAGGTCTTTGTGCCTTTAATGGAGGACTTTTTTTTTTCTCCACCATTCAGTGTTGACAATATTGAAATGAGCTGATTTGATTTGTCAGATGGTTTCCAGTTTGTTCATTTTAAGGATCCATCTTGTTTCTTTACTATACAGATGCTTCCAATTAGTAAAACTACACAGCATGAGATAAATGGCTACTGTTATGCTTATGATACTCAGCTATATTTATATTACTATTTGGACAAATCCAAACAGTTAGATAGACTGCAGAAATGTCTTGAAGGCTCAGAAAACCTAGATGACTTTGAATGTTCTGTTTTTTTTTTTTTTTTTTCATTTAAGACAGAAGTTACTGTACTTAGAACAGAGTATTTGAAAAGGAAACTGGTCAGTCAGTCTCCGGGAATAAAGTAAAGAACTCTTGTGACATGTTTTACCAGGATATGTCTTATAACTCCCATATTTTAAACACGTTTGAAGGATTTCCCTAGTTCACCCTCAGAATATTGGGAAAATCAGAACCATCCTGTCCAGGAGTGACACTGAAAAACTAGTCAACACATTTGTTACTTCAACATTGCAATTCCCTACAATCAGGAAGTCCAAAGTGTATTTAAATAGTCTTCAGCTGATCCAAAGTGTTTCAGTGAGAGTTGATAATTAAATTAATAATAATTCAAAAGAAAGATTCATTTTTTTTCTGTTCAAGCTTCACTATATTTGCTTCCTGTTAAATCAAGAATAGGATTTAAAATTCTCCTTCTAACGTATAAAGCCCTAAATAATCAAGCTCCATCATATATCAGAGCTCTGATTACCCCGTATGTTCCTAACAGAGCACTTCCTTCTCAGACTGCAGGTCTACTGGTGGTTCCTAGAGTTTTTAAAAAAAAGCAGAATAGATATTATAGTTATCAGGCTCCTCCCTTGTGGAGCCAGTCTACTTTTAACACTAGACTTAAAACTTTCCTTTTTAGATAAAGAAGGTGTATCAAAATATCTCAATAAGAATTTTAATATAGTGAAAAGGTTCAGGAATTTTTTTTGTCACTCGATTCAGAAAGCGAAACGCACATATTATATAAAATCATTACACATAGAGTGAAACATTTCAATCCTATTTCTTCTTGTAATTTTTATGATTATGGCTTAGAGAAAATGAAAACGCTTTCATTTTATTGTACCCAATGTCATGAAATGAAGTGTTACTAGAAATAGTAATATTACATAAGATTAATTTAAAAAAAAGATTTTCCAAACAGAGAGGTCACCCTTCTGAAAAGTGTGTTGATTTCTCTGCGCTCAAATCTTGGTTGGGACTACTTTTGTTTGAATTACTGGTGATCATCCTGAGGTTCTGCTGATGGGTTCAGGAAGCCCAGGTTGCTTTGATAGCTGCTTCTGATCGTCTGCATTGTTGGGTCTGGTGTCTCTCATCTACCTCTGAAAAACACGTTATAGGGGATCAGGTCAGGCCAGTTTGCGGGCCAATCAAGCAAACTGGGCAGGTGCCAATTTAAGCTGGAAAAATAAACCACCATCTCCATAAAGCTGGTCAGCAGAAGGAAGCATACAATGCTCTACGATCTCTCTACACAAAAGTTAAATATTAATAATAATAATAATAATAATAATAATAATAAGCTCACTTTACATTCATCTGAACAGAATATTTTGGACCACTAAGCAACATTCCAGTTATTCTTCTCCATAGCCCTGGTAAGATCCATCTTACGTCTCTGGTTGGTGGTGGCTTGACATGAGGAATGCAACATTTGTAGCCCGTGTGCAGGTTTGGTGTGTGTGTAGTGACCTTAGATGTGCTGACTCCAGCCTCAATCCACTCCTTGTGAAGCTCCCCCAAATTCTTGAATGGATTTTGCTTGGTAATCTTCTTGAGACTGCAGTTCTCCCTGTTGCTGGTGCACCATTACCTACCACAGTTTTCCTTCCACTCAACTTTCTACGGATACAACCCTCTGTGATCAACCGCCTTCCTTAACAATGACTTTCTGTGGCTTCCCCTCCCTGTGGAGGGTGTCAATGACTGTCCTCTGGTCCTCTGGACATCTGTCCAGTCAGCAGTTTTCTCCATGATTATGTCGCCTTCTGACTCAGACTGAGACCATTTAGAGGCTTGGGAAACTTTTACTGGGCTTTTGATTTAGTTATCTCATTATACAGGTTCTGACACCATGAGTTTCCAGTTATTCCATTTGTCACAATATTCACATTTTCTGACATACTAAATATTGGGTTTGCATCATTTGTTAGCCATAACCATCAGAATAGCTAGAAATAAAGGCTTGACATATTTCACTACGTATTGAATAAAGATGAAATGAGTTTTACATCATGATTAAAAAAATGTTGAACAATTTTTTCACAATATTCTGATTTGTTTAGATGCACCTGCAGAGGGGTTATCCATAACTACATCTGTAGTTAGGCTGATGAAGAACTAGGTGACAACTTTTCATCACTGCTACATTCTCCAACCTCTCTCCAACTTTACATTAATTGCTGTTGTTTCAGCTTTAAATTTGATGTTGTCGTTCTGTTTTCTCTCTTCCTAGTAGCTACATCAGGATGGTGATACACTTGACCCTGTCATCCTGTCTTTAACCCTGCAAGCTAGAGACTTAAATGTAGATGGCTGGGTTTGCTTTCATGGAAATCTGTTTCAAAACCTAAACAGTAAAGTGAACTGTCTGCATTGTTTCATAAAGAGAATCCAACTGGAATGTACGTAACTGTGAATCTGCCTGTAAGACTGGATTGAAGCGCCTTGTGACAGTATTTATTGCAAAATGAAGCTATATAGATAAACTGAATTGAAATTAAAAGGTAAAGAAAGTGATTTAAATCAGAGGGAAAACTTCCAAGCGTTCACTGCGGAGTCTCACCGCTGTGCTCCTCATCCTCGGTGTCCATGGAAACGGGCCCCGTTGAACACGCGCTGGTCTAAAGGAGGGTCAGGCACTCCAGACGGTCCCTGCCTCACATCTTCACTGATGCTGCTGATTCCTCATTCTCTGTGTTATCCAGCTGTGAGATGGTACTGATGAGGAGGGAGCGGTCCACAGTGAAGTGCAACCCCCCCCTCCTTCCTCCGTATGAGTTCTTCCAACCATTCATCTGGCCAGCTTTATCTCCCCACGCCGCTCCGCCCGCTCAGCAAAGAAGTCCGGATCTGAGACGTTGACCTCTCCCCGGGGGAGTGGATGTGATATTTGAAGTTGGTGGTGAGTAAGATTTCACCGCTTGGTTTGGCAGTTTCCTCCAGACCTTCTCGGTTTCTGACATCTATGGCAGACATGGTCTGAAACCCACAAGAGATGCAGATCCTCTCACTGCACTTAAAGCTAATAATATGGCTACTCACCAGTTTGGGGGATTCTTGAGCTCGGCATATGCAATCAAAATGGAATATAGTTATTTTGTGAATTAAACAGACATAATTTCCTCGTTTAAAAAAATGTAACATCTATTAAGTCTAACAATGATAAATATTGAGATGGAAAACATCTGAGAGGCCCTTGTTATCTTTTTAAATGTGGTACAGTTTTGTTCTCTTCAGATGTTAAGCCAAAGAGACCAATCATCTGCTCTGACAAGGCACCGACACGGTGAGAAACTGCAAAAAAAAAAAAGTATGGTGGCCCAAAATGTCCTGCTTCGGGGGACGCACACACGTTAAAGCCTGTCATCACCTAGAGCAGCAAGTCTCACTAGTGACTCACTAGTGAGACACTGATGTCCACGGGAAAAAAGCTGCACATATAGAATCCCTGGTGGTTCTCCGCTCTTTCCATTCAGTTCATAATTAAACTTCCCTCCTACTATTTTAGAGCAATATTTTTTGGCAGATTTCACATTCAGTTTGGAGGCGAACAGCTGGAAGAAATTGGCCTCCCATCTTTCCGATGCGTTCAAGAAAACATGAGATCTTATGTAGATCAAGTGCCAACGGCTTTTGCACTGACACAGATTTTGGGTTCTTCGGTTTTTCTGAGGAAAATTCACAATTCACTGATGTTTAGATGACAGGACTGCAGTGTTCAGAGCCATATAGGCTCACTGCATAAAAAGAAATTGTTTATAACCACAATATAATTTTTTTAGCTCATCTTTGCTCATCTATGTCCTGTCGTCAACAGTGAGAGTCCGGCTGAAATCTGGTTGTTTGTTTTATTTGGATCCCCTTCAGCTTCAGCATAAGCTAAAAACTATTCTTCTTGAGGTCCTCGAATCTTCCATGTGATAATACAACTTATTACATCACATTACACACCACAAAAAAAATTAATAAACATAATTAAAATAAAATGTTAGTCCAAATGGATCTATATCAAAGAATAAGCTAACAAGAACCCTACAACAGTATCTCCTTAATTAAATTAACGTGAGCTATCTACATTTCTTTGAAGGTAATATTTTTTAAGTGAAGTTTTGAGTGTTTTGTTGTTTGATAGTATTTGGGAGTGAATTCCATTCACACATTGCCCTGTACTAACTGAACGTTGAATTGATTTGGTTTTAACTCTAGGTAAAATGAAACTACCTCCTAGTGCACGTTTCGTTGGATAATGATGTGCATCAATAATAAAGGATAGTGTTGTGTATAAAGTGAAAGGTGTTTATTTGTTATACCATCATATAAAAATAGCATTGGTGAATACGCTAATCTATTTTTAACTTTTAACCATAAACGGCTATCATGCATTTTGTCAACATTTGATCTAAACCTACACAAGAGAGCGACACGTGCAGCTTTATTTTCAGTTACTTGTAGTTTTTTTATATTAATTGATGAAGTATTTGACCAAACCACTGAGCAATAATCAAGTGTGAAAAAAAACAAAGTATGAAGTAATTGTTTAACAATCTGCGGTGTAAAATATTTTGCACACCTTTTAATAAACGATAAAGTATTACACATTTTAGTTAACAATTTCAGAACATGTCTGTCCCAACACAATCTATCATCAATTATCACTCCCAAAGGTGTAGCCTGTTCTCTTTGATCAACAGGATTTTGCTCTATGCTGAGTTCAAGTTTCGGTTTGGAAAGTAAAGAAAAGGGAGTTCCAACCACTAAACAGGTAGTTTTAGATCCATTGAGAACCAGTTTGTTACTCCTTATCCAGTCCACCACTAACTGTAGCTCTCTTTGTAGTTTTGTATTTACATCACTAATATTAGTTGCTGCTAAGTATATAATGGAATCATCTGCAAAGATTGAGATGCTTGCCTTATCTAAAACATATGGAAGATCATTGGAAGATTGTCTAAAGGAACGGCCCAAGACAACTTCTGTTCCACAACCTTTACCTTTTAAAAACTTCCATTAAAATAAACTAGTTGTCTTTTATCTGACAAATAACTTTTCATCCATAATAATGCGGTTTGTGAAAAACTATAATACTCCTATTTTTTTTAACAGTAAGTTGTGGTCAATATCAAATGCTGCAGTGAAATCAAGCATTACAACACCTATCATTTTCCTCTCCTCCATATCCTTGAACCAGTTATCAACCAAGCTGTGATAAAACATTTGTTTTTTTATTAATTCTTTTTTTACAAAACACCATTGTAAGAGGACATCTAAAATCAATGTTACATTTAACTGCAACTAACACTAAACTGAACAAACTAAAAGTTGCGTTTTCATGTGGAAAGTACAGCTTTAAAGGACGTTTATTAAACGTACTACGAACAAAACAGCTTTCCTGGTCGTCGCCATATTGGACCCCTAACCTTTAGGGGGGTTTTTTTGTTTGTTTTTTGTTTGGAATCCCAACTTCTCAGACTGTGTGAACTGGAACATTTTTTACTCAATTTTATTAATACAGCGACAATTCACAACACATCTCAAGGCACTTTACAAAGTCCAATTCATCCAAATCATCCAGACAGATTGGTCAAAAAGTTTCCTATCTAAGGAAATCCAGCAGATTGCATCGAGTCTTGATAAGCAGCATTCACTCCTCATGAAAGAGCATAGAGCCACAGTGGAAAATCAGCTGCATCGTCGATGGCTTTGCAGCAATGAACTATTATCATATTGAAGCAATCCCTCATCCTGAGCATGCATAAAGCGACAGTGGAGAGGAAAACACCCTTTTAGCAAGAAAGAAAAACCTCCAGCAGAACCAGACCAGTGGGAACTTCATGGTGAGAGCCTAGAAAGCAAAGGAGATGATGCTGTCATGTGATAACATTGTTAACAGTAGAGGACCGAGCACAACACCATGAGGGCACCCAGTGCTCAGTGTGATGGAGATGTTTTTCCACCGTGGACTGATTGCAATCTCCCAGTCAGGGAGATCTGAATCCCACACGAGAGGCAGCGTTCAGGCCAAGCCTGAGCCGTTTCTTTTCCAAACAGAAACATTTACCGTTCACGCAAAATTTGATGCGTTTGCAACAAAAAGACGTTTAAACTTTTAAAAATGGTTAACCGGCTCTTCAATCTATTGCAAACAAAAATTATTTAAAAAAAAAAAGTCATCCATGAAACACGGTTTGCATCACTGTCAAAATCTTTGGCAAGAAACTAATTTGCAATCTTGTGACCTTGAGTGAAAAGCCTCCATCAGGTCAATTAAAAGGAGAATTGATCCCAAGAAGAAACAACCTATCACAGATCTAAGAAATCTCAGTAGGAGGGTGGAAGTTGTGGTTTTTGTTGGTGTTCTTCCTTTTAGCTGGAGATTGACATTCTTTTCTATATTAGATCTTTCAATGTAAACCTGGTGAACCATGTAGACTAGATTTGTTTTTTTATGCTCAAGTTTGTTTTGTTTTTTGTTAAGTCAGCAAACCTCTGATCACAAGCCTGCTACAATTTCCAATGTCTGTCAAAATCAGGTTTCTTCAAATCTACACTTCGGCTGAAACCTTCCCACGGCTCATGCATAATTTGTTGTTTAAAAAAACAAAAAAGAACTTTTTGGCCTAGACAAATTTCAGATTTCTTTTTCTAAACAAGAACTAATTGCTATGATAGATAATTATGGCGACGCCATGAAAGGACTAAAATGTCGTTCCACTGTTGGTGCGATGTCGGACAGCGGGGGGGTTCACACTCGGTAATTGGTGTCCAACATGGCGGTGAAGTGCAGGAAAATTGTTCCAGACCATACTGACAATGGTTCAATCAAACAGCAACAATTTCACAGTTTTTATGTTTGAAGAATGAACAAATCATTAAAGCCTACCAGAGGTGGCTTAAAATCCCGTTATTGCAAGTGTTTTTGGCTGAACAAAAAAAACAAAAAAAACAAAAAAAAGAAGAAAGTCACCGACAAGTCAGGAGTGTTACATTTTATTTGGTCGTTTCTTTTTCAGCTTTTTTTTTCCTCTCCACAGGTTAAAACCCATTATAATAAGTTGTTGAGAAATAAAAACACTTTCAAATACTGCATACAGAAATAATACTCTCGATGCACAGTAAAAACAGTTCATTCAGGCCCAGCCCAGTGCGAGATTTCACAAAAAAAAAAAAAAAAATGCATCAAGGAGTTCTCAAAAGCCCGAAGGTCTGAGGAACCTTTAACTCGCAGAGACAGGTCAGTGGGCCGGCTGGGCGATGTAACGGTTACATCATGCCGCCGAGGCAAACGTGGAAATGATTCTCAAACATTTACAACACAATGCATGTACACGCAGGCAGAGGGGAGGAGAGATGAACCCTGTCTGTGGTCAAAGAGACGAAAAGAGGGCTAGGCCTGCTCCATTAGGCTGAAATCCCTGCTTCTGACTAAAAGAGCCCAACTTTGAATCCTCATAAGGCAAGAAAACTCTTTGCACCTTGTAGAGAAAATACTTTACATTAAAAAGAAGAGATGGACTGTGCAGGTAATACGTCCAGCAGGAAGCACCCAAAACGTGCCTGGGGAAAGACTCCAGTGAAAACCTAAAATAAAAACCGATCATCATCTTAATGTAGACTGTGTCAAAAAGGCCACCTTTAAAAGAGTCTTTATCCAGTGTTTAGGAAGGTGGCCGGTCATAAATATCCCTTTGAAGCCCCCGTGTATGTATGGTGAGTGTCCTGTGGAGGCTGGCAGAGAGCTGGCAGGAGTGAAAACCTCTAACTGTGCTGCCGAGATAGTGAGTGTGAAACATCTGACTGGGGGAGTCGAGGAGATTTGTTCCATCCGAAACCGTGCAAATTGCGTCTGTGGATCGTTGGGAGTTTCGGCTCTAATGGACACCTGAAAGAGACCACCCATTGCTAAATACTCTCCAGCTTCCTTTAATTACTTTTAAATGCTTCGCGGAATTTTAATCACGGTAATTGTCAGTAGATAAACCCGGCACTCATAAGAAAGTGGCTACAAACTGTCGGCTTCCGCCTAGCGCTTTCTTCTGCGATTGCTCATTTGTCACACTTAAATGTTTCAAACCGTCAACTTAACTTTAATATCAGACAGATACCCTGAGTTCATACAAAATTTAAACAGCCCTTAAACCTAAAAACTAGCTGTGCCATCCTTGGTAACAACTACCAAGTTATCACGACTCTACCGAGGCTCTTTTTTTTTTTGTCACCGTGGAGAAATATTGGCCCACCCTTTGATGCACAACTCCAAAACGTTTTTTTTTTTTTTTAAACCATTCTCAGGTTAAATTTGTGTTCTTTTAATTGCTTTTATGTTGCATAACCAAAGTGCATTTGGGCTTAAGGCCACATACTAATGGGCATTCTCCTCCAGGATGAGAATTCCTCAAGGTCTCCAGAAGAGACCTTGAGGCCTACTTCATGCTGTCATACAGGTTCTATTTCACTGTCTTAATTGTGAAAATCTGGCAGCAGTCAGACCTGGGTGTGGCTAGTGAAATTGAGCTCAGGTTGCCAAACAATGGGGTTAATCACAGTTACCGTATGCTTTAAGGGGGGCAATTACTTTTTACATAGAGCCAGGTTGGCTTGCAGTGTTTTTCTCTTTAAACTGAAATTATGAGTCCTGCATTCTGAATTTACTGTAGATACATTAGTAAAATAGGAAAATAAGTTATTAAATATGTACCTTTGACAAATAAAACAAAAAAAAAGGGGGGCAAAGACATTTTTACAGGCCTTTGAAAGCTTGAAAGAGATTCGTCATAACCTGTGATCTGTATTGGTTTACGAGACGAACAAGAGAAGGGCTGAAACGATAATCTATCTGTACGTGCAAACCGTAATAAATCATCTAGCACCTCCATATCTAAGAGGCGATCAGGGTTTATTCAACCAAATTGATTTGCAGCGGGGCTGTTCCGTACTCCAACAAACAGAAATTTACAAACTGAATAGCTTCTGCGAGAGAGGAAGATGACAAGGTAATTGAGTGTCAGTAACTAGACAGAGCAATAATCACAAGCAAGCGGCTGCCGCATGCTGTTGGGTTCAGTGAGGGAAGCGCGTTTGAGCCTTGGACTTGATAACCTCGCTGAAATTTGTGTTTATTTTCCAGACGCGCTGCCAGTTCTCTGCAGGAGCCATCGCTGTGCTCCTGGAAACCAATCGGCCTTTTCTTTCACACCTCCTATTCATTTCGTTTTCATTGTTATTGGAAGAGAAGGGACAGCAGATTGTGACCTTGGGTGTCCACGCCGAAAGAATTAGAAATAATATTCACAGTTTCAGAGAGTGAGCATTAGCGTTCTGCACCTGGCGGCTACTCTCACCGACGGGGCTTTTTGTCCACATCCCCACCGGGATCCGCCGTGGCTGTACGGTCAGCTAAAGGTCAAATTTAATCATTTGGTCCCGGCCTAATGGGGCCAAACAAAAGGTCCGGGCAGGTGTTTCACTTTCATAAATGCTCAAACCGGCAACAGTGTTTCTGGCTTCGACAGCAAGCTGAGAAGCAATTGTAGCAAAAGCAGACATATTTGGAGCATCCACTTAATTGTGCACAAGAAAAAAAAGAAAAAAAGATAAATGGACCCAGAGTCTGATACTGATATGCATTGTGGGGACTGTAGGTGTTAAATAACTAGCTTGCCAAAGAAAAAAATTATATTTCTACTCCAAATTTCTTTAAGCTAAACTGCAGAAATCTGGCATGTTTACATGCAGTTTTTCCTGTTCTCTCCACATTTAAATGATACATTATATTTCCCTTGCTTAGTAACAAAGGTCCATATCTGTCTGGTCCAGAGCTTGGTTAGTTTACCCCGAAGGCATTAAAGTAATATATTTCCTACCTGCTTCACTATCCCACCATGTTGTTTTGGTTGCATACAGCGCATTGATTTATCTTATTTACCCTCTCCATTTTTTTGACAGCGAAGTGAATTGGATTGTGTCTACATGCTTACACAAACTGAAGAATGGGAATGCGCACCAAGCTAGCTGCCCCGTCTAGAGTCAGCTAGATTTACAACGCATTCAGAGTCGACTAGAAAAACAAGAAAAGAAAAAAACTGCACAGTGGGAAGTTGCGTTTAAATGTAAAATTTAGTAAGAACATCAAAATCTGAAAAATAAAAAGCAGTGGTTTGGTTTTAAATGCAAAAATTGGATTCAGCATTGTGGTTAGCAGCATTTGCTAATGCTACGCAAATAAAGCTAGCTAGTTAAGAAAATGGTGTTAGTTAGCATTTTAAGTTTCTTTTAATGATCCAGTCCAGTTACTAATGATTTCAATAAAGTTAACTGTTAAAGTTTCCAAATCAGTACAATCCTGCATCCACATGGCAACATACATCCGTGGCATAAAACACCCATCAAATGACCGAGTTGATTAAGGGCAACACGCATCAGTTGTGTACTATGTGCATTTAAAAAAATGGCTGTTCTTACATATTAAGGCAAACATTAGCAGCATAGACATGCCTAAATAACTACCTGTCATTCTATAAAGGGCACCACATACCACCAACATTTAACCTTTGAGTCAAAAAATGCACTCTGGTTATTTTCTGAGGGTGGCATTGATGGCACTGAAGCTTCGAGTCAGGGTGCCTATGAAACGTGTTTAATTGTGAGGCATAAATTATCCCACGAGTGTAATCCCCTAATCTGCATGGTCTTGACACACTTCAACAAACAGCGTCAAATTTGCCTTAATGGATACGGAAGAATTTGCTAATTGATGCTACAAACCATATATAGCTATTCCTATTAACAGCTATAACCAATAGAGCACATTCACCTTTGGCCAACAAGGTGGTGGTGCTAATTTTGGCTTTAAGACACAAACAGGGGATGTTTCTAAGGTCCCAATGCAATTCAGTGTCTCTAAAGGGTATTAGAAGGTTAATTCTAATTTCATAGCTGCAACAGTTAAATTAATATCTTAATCAAGGTAAATGAGGGGGAAAAAATAAGTATGAACATAAACATCAATGCTCACAGGGCCAATTAACTTTGTGTGCACAATTAGGCCAACAGAGGCCGTGTTTTATGTTTATCTTGGCTCTCTTTTGTTAATAGTTTATTTTAGCATGGCTGCAAGTAGTCGTGTGTCACAACGGGGTCAGCGCCTTCTCTACCGATTTCCATCAGGTGACACATTGGGCATTTTACATTCCGTTATTACTGTAAATTGCCCAAGCATGTCTTTAAATTAGGTTTGTCAAATCGAGCCAGAGGGAGTTGAGCACACCTGTCAGCCGTAGACTCAGGACAGTAACTTGGGATGACGGCCCTAGATGCGCAGAGACCCATCAGGACTTTCTTGCCGGAGCGTTGGCTGTCAGCTCAGGGGGGACAAATGGCAGCTATGCTTCTTAAATCTGACAGCCAAAACCAAGAATCAGACATCCCTGTCAAAGACGGTCTGAATAAAATGTGTCGGGCCATTTTTTCCCCCCTCATAGCTAGCAAATTAGAAAACCCAAGTTCAGGGAATCCGAGTGCGGGGAGTCTGTTTGTGTGTGTGAAGGCGAGCACTTATTCATTCTGGGTCAATCTGTAGCAGAAGTGATTACGAGGAGGAAAAACATTCCCCCTCTGAATGCAGGTAAGAAAGTAATCATCTGCGGGAAGCACAAGAGACTCCTTTTATTTCAAGTCATATTTTAGGTCCTCAATTATTAAATAGAAACCGGCAAGAAATGTTGTTTTTTTTTTTTTTTTTTTCCTGACAGTTTCTGAAGGAAAATTCTAATCTAGCCTAGAGGAGTCGCTGAATGGCAGCCAGAAGAGGACACTTCACACAGAAAACATGTGACAGAAGCAATTTCCAAAACATTTCAATCATCTCTGTTTCTTTGTGTGCTCTTTTTCTTTCTTCTTCTTATCGCTGCCTTCTGTTGAAAACAGCAGCCCGCCCAAAGGTAACGACTATCATAAGACAGCTCTCGTCTGTGCGAGTTGACATGAGACAAGGAATTAACTGTTCGCTCTCAGTCTTAGCTGTCCATACAATTGGTTTGCAGGGGTGGGGGGATGATTGTAGCCTGTATAATGTGGACGGTACTTTTAACTAGCTTGTAAAGCAGGCTATTTTGGGAGGTGATTAGGCCGTTACCGTATCCCACCTTTGCTTTGGTCAGTTCAGTGACTTCTCTGGATATAAAGTGGAGCTGTGGGATGCAGGACGTTTTGCACCGGACATAAGTCATTCTCACTTTACCACCTGACGACGTTTTAACGATCCGCTCAGTCTGTTGTAAGGAAATTTGCTTCAAGTTGCTCGTAGAAATAACACGTACCAGCAGGAGGTGCTTAGAGATAATCTGGTTTTGTTCAGGGGTCCAGCGCTGTTGTGAGTCAAACCAATAATGATTGGACATTTATTGCATTTAGAGGTCCAACATAGCTATGATAATACCGCGGATAATCCAGATTTGTTTCCCTGCTCTCCTTTTGATCATCATGGCGCCCCTACCCATCTTCACGAGGTTTAGGAACTTGTTCGCCTTGCAGTAGATCGGCTGTGGCCAAAGAAAGAACATCCAAGGGGTCAAATGCATTATGGGCAAGCAGAGCGTTATTGCATGGCACCCGACATATTACAGCCTATAAAATACTGCGTCCAAGCAGGCCTTGGGGATTGCACCAGGGCACACATTAATAATGGGATAATTGGGATTTAGTGACGCCGTCTAGACAAAACGGCAACAATGGGCTAAGGAGTGAATTGACCCCATGACTGTTTGTCTCTGCATTCGTTACAGCGAACTACTTCCTGGCTGCTCGCATGCAGGCTTTTACCTTCTTGGGCCGACTGTTTCTTCCTAACTTGCTGCTGTTTAGTAAATCTTTTGGCCTTCTGAGACAGTTTTTGAGTTAAGACGCATAGGGACGGCCCGTGAAAAGCCAGGGGCGTGATTTGGACCAGAACCGAAAACAATCGCTCCTCAGTAAATGGACTCTGCCCTGGAACAAATGCCAATGCTCCCCCTAATGTCAGGACTGGCAGGAAAATGCTCAAAAGAGGAAAGGGAGAGAAAAAAAAGAGGGAAGGAGAAGGCAGAGGGAAAAGAAGAAGGAGCAGGTATAGGAGACGGGAGGAGGGAAGGCTGCAGGAACAGAAACAGCCTGAGCAATGAGGAAGATGAGGAATCAGTGCAGTCGGCAGCTGCAGCCGCTGGCGCAGAAAAACAACAGAAGCGGAAGGGAGGAGAGCAGACTTGGAAACTTCACACGGTAAAGAAAAAGAGGGCGAGCCGGTGGAGGAAGCAGACGGACTTCTGGCCTGAAGCACGCTCTCGTCAGGGCAAATTAATTAAGCAAATATCTGATGGCTTTGTAAGCGCTACCCGCCCTTATCAGGAGGCTCATTATCACCATCAGGGGAGGGGGGGGGGGGGGGTTAACCCCCAAGCTTTTGGGCTGTGGAGTCAGAACCATGACGCGGCCTCCGGGACGCAGCAAGTCAGAATCTGGACGTTTAATATTTGACACTATTGGCAGCTGACAGGCAGACTGAGTGGGTCTCTTTCAGCTGCTCACTTCCTGCATTCACACAATATGTGTGTAACATTTTTTATTTTGGAATACATCTTAGAGCCCGGCTTGAATCGTCTCCGGAAGATTCAACACGCTCCTGAGGATCAGACGTCTCGACAGCAGCAGCAAGTTCAGCACAAGGTGCGAGTGAACTTTTCCTACAGGCTCTTCCCAGAAATCCCACGCATGGCTGGGAGGTGCGGCGTGCATTATAAGCGTCTAGGCATCAGCAGGAAGCAGCCAGCTTCTCTACGTCGGCCGGAGTACGCTAATTCAACAGTCTGGGAGGTAAACGGATATCACCGGGCGGCAGATTAGGAAGACGATGCGCCCGTCCTCCTAAGAGTTAGGAGAGAACAGTCCACGCTCGGATTAATGGAGAGGGGGAAAAAAAGAACGAGGACAGCCGGACAGACCCAGAGCCAATGTAACAAAGGAAGAAAAAGAAATCAACCAAATTTGACTGTATGGCTTTGGCCTGAACGTCTCAGCCAGTTGCCTGGCAACTCGGCGGTGGGCCGTGTGACAGAAAGACCTGCAGGTAGCAGGATGGTGGACCGTCTGAGCAGCCGGACGGGGGGGGGGGGGACGCGTCAGACTGATTCACCGCCGGCTCATTTAGATCCTAACGTGGAAGGGGCAGAGCTTTTGTGAGGAAAATAAAACTGGTGCGATATGTTTGACTGAAGCGTGGCTGTTTGAAGCACTCATGGCTGGTCATCATGGGTAGTCTCAGTTCAGAGTGAGGAACAATCCCCCCCCCCCCCCAAAGGAATAGCCTGGATTCACTGAAATGAGGTTCTCTCATTCTCACATTGTTGATTTTTCCCATAGCTGTAGTGGAAAGATGTTGCGTTCCTGTACGTTTGGAGAAGCGATCCTCAAAGCGGTGGAAGGATCAGCTGAATTGGCTAAAAAAAGAGGGCCAAGAACCGACAACCTATTAGCCTCTCACCGCTCTGAGGAGTTCTTCGCTTTACTAGACTCAGTGAGACAGAACGTCTTTCTACCAGAGGCAAGCAGCAGCAGCAGCAGAGATTTTTACATCCTGTTAAAAACGAGGACTCCAACATCATGAAGCTCTTTAAACCAGGTTCAGGTTACGTTACCCATCGCATGGCCTCGTGTTAGGGGATTTAGTTTTTTTTCCATAAAGCTTTCAAGCGATGTAAGACTCTGATTTTGCTGGCATAGGAAAGTGTGTTAGTGTTCCCACGATCTGCACTAGGGCCCAAACTTTGTCCCCGCTGCCTCTGCCTGGCACTACGTGCAGCTGAGAGCGGCTTCTTGTGAGCACCTTTTGTCCGAGCGCTCCGCAGCGCTCTTTGGCACGGGGAGGGGATGCTGAGGGCTCCCCGTCCCGCTTCCTGCGCCGCGTCGCCTGCCAGCCTGCCAGCCCAGTGGATCTGTCCAATCCCTGGCATTTCCCGAGGAATGTGACTGGAATGCTCTCCGCCTGTGAGGGGGAACGCCCGGGCCACGGCTCGGCCTCGAGTTTCACCAGCTGCCAAGGATATCTACTGTGAGTGGATTCTCCCATTAGGCAGCAAACCGTTAAAAGAGAAAAGAGGCTTTGTTCGAACAATGAGACACAGATGCACAATAACAGATTTTTTTCTTCTTTTTTTTTTTTTTTTTTTACATGATCTGGAAATTTAGGTCAAATTCATAGCATCTCATCTATGCACCGGCTAAACCTTGAAGAGAGATATATATTAAAAAACACTTCACAAAATAAGGCACTCCAATTTTCTGGCATTGTCGCGAAGGCTTTCAGTCTGCAGAGCGGTAGGGGCGGATAAAGCTGTAAAAATGGCCTGATCCACCTCTGCATTGTCACAATGCTTCAAAGCTACGGGGAGATGAAAGCAGGTGATAGGAGCGGGCTGACAGAAGCTCAAGATGAGGCTGCTGATCGCTATTCTGCTCCTTCAAAGGGACAGCAGGAACAGAGACAGACAGGAAAAATGAAATTGGCACCAGCGATTGGTTCACAGGCTGATTTCCCACAATCCATTGTACCACCTTTCCACTGGCTTTCTGCTTTTCAAAGCACCAGGCTGCTATATAAATAAGAACTGCAATTTCTGCAGCCCCCCTCCCCCCTCTTCCTCAGAATGATTTTTGTTTAAAGGCTCCAAATTTTCGACCCCAACAAAGTAAAGAAAATAAAAACAGTAGTGAGAATGGTCCAGGACTGAATTACTGGGATGAAGTCATCATCCACGACTGGAAAGGAGAATGGATTCAGAACCGGTCGTCTCTGAGTTGCGTGGGAGACTTGAAGGGCTTGAGCCCCAGAGTTCTGCGGGGGTGCGCCCTCTCTTTGGTCATATCCAGAGGCTTGCTGCAGGACGCCCAGCGCAGGTCCATGAAGGCCGGGTCTGCCGGATTGATGGGCGCGATGCGGAACGACGGCAGCGTGGGCGAGCCGTTCGCCGAGCAGGGGGCGGAGCGGGACGTGGGAAACGGAGCGGAGAACGGGTCGAAGGGGGACGCGGCGTCGGCGCTGCTGGAAGGGTCCGCCTTCAGGGCGAAGGGGTCGCAGTCCGGAGAGGGGAAGGGGTCGCAGCTGGTGAAGGGGTTGGTGGGCGAGGGCTGGTAGCCCAGGGGGTGGCTGTCCGAACGGACCGGGCTGCGGCCTCCTCCTGGGATGCCGCCGCCGGCCGAGATGAAGCTCCAGGGGTCGATGCGGGGCCGGATGGGCGACGGGCGTGGCCGGGGGATGACGCTGACCTCCAGCCGGCGGGTTTTGGGGCTCCACAGCGCCGGGTTGGGGTGGAGGGCGTAGGGAACGGACGCCTTGTCGTCAAAGTCCAGTGTGTCTTGGCATAGGGGCAGATCTAGAACTGGAGACAAGGAACAAACCAGGGTTACCCTTCAGTGTTTTCTTCCAGGAAATGTTCTGACGACATGCATCGCTCATCACTACAGTACCACGCCGCAGAACCCAGAACTCTTAAACATCAGAGATTTGATGTGAAAAGCACCAAGAAACGCATAACTGGAAAATGATATAAGGCAAAAAAAACGTTTACAAAAGAAAGAATAAACTGAACTATGTGTGAACCTGTACCCCTTTTACTCAGACAACCCTAAAGTAAATCCAGAGTAGGGTGGGGCGATATGGGCCTGAAATAATATCTTGATATTTCTGAATCAAAGCTTTGTCCCAAATGTCTCAGAGGCACACTTTTTAACAAACAGCTGCAGATATACGTGGGAAGCAGCTGAAACATACCTGCTGGAATACATAAAAGTAGAAATATAATGTAACATGCACCATCTTGATATTAACAATATAGTCTCAATATAATGGCCAGCCCTAATCCAGAGTAACCAGAAGGCGCCTAAATAAGCAAACAGGGCCCATCTGTGTGTTTTAAAATCTCAGCAGAAATCCAGCTGTTCTGTTTCTGGCCTCAGAAGTTTGTCAGAACCCACATCAGGAATCCTGAGGGACACAGCAGACCAAGTCAGGGAGAAATAATCAAAAAGGAGCCAAGAGACCTGTGGCAACTCTGGAGGAGCTGTAGGGACCCACAACTCAGGTGGGAGAACCTCGTGACTGGTCAGCTATAATTTGTTTCTGTATTAAAAACTTGCAGTTTTTGACACAAAGTTGGATGAATAAAGGGCTGAGTTTGAATTCAGTATTTGTCTATTTTTTTTATTTAAATACAGCTCATTAACCAACAGTATAAAATAGCCTGGGCTGCACTTAAAATATATGTTTGCGATATCGATCAATATGATTTCTATTTTATCAATGTAGTTTTTTGCAGCCCTACCGTCCACACAAAGTGCAGCTGTGACCGCATCATGATGTGATGAAGTTGATTGGCTAAATGAAGAGACAAAAGACAACTGGGATTGCACTGCTGGGCGGGGCTACAGCCTTGGAGCAGCTGAACACCATTTTTGTTGGTCAAACATCTTGAAAACCAGGCGTCGTCTTCCTCCTGCTTCCCAATCATTCACTCGTTTATCTTGGTTTCTGACACTGAAACGCAGTGAGTTTGTGGTTGCATCCTGAGGAAATGTGAACAGTCCACTGTCTCTCTGACAGGATCTAATTGTTGTAGTGCCCTACTCGCTCCTCGCTCATCTGAACTCAGACTTTGCGTAAAAACGCTGCAAAGCACAAACCCGTGCAGCGGAATCCATCAAGACAGAAAGATGAAAGCCCGACGTTACTGCGGCAAAAAGAAATGGAGCAATTACAAGTGAAGAATGTTGATGTAATTAGTCTCAATTAAGTGTAACATAGTGCTGTTTAACTAGTTGACAGAGCTGCAAGAGCAGCAGACAAGGCGTAAATTGGCGCTGACAAGAACATTAAACTCGGAATAAATCACCCTGAGTGAACATTTGCTTTTTCCAAATGTGGCGCGTCTGCCAAATGGCATTATTTACATCAACAGTTACCCGCAAAGGCTGCCGAGCTTCTCAGCTGACGAGAGTGAGCAATCAGGAGCCGCACAAGAGCAGCTGAATATTAGGAAAGCAGGAGAGAAGGATCCTCTGCATGCACGTCTCTCTTTCAAGCGCACGCTGCCAGGAAACCTTGTGGCAGTGTGCCGCCCGCGTCATCCCGCCCAGCAAACATTGCAGGCTGTTTAGCTAAAACACACTTGTTTCAGTGTGTGTGGCTCGGTTTCTTTTTTGTCTTCTTGTTGTCAGAGCGTGTGCTTTGCGAGATCATGGGAGTTTAGGAGCAGCGTGCATGGCAAGCTGTCAGATCCTATGTGTGCAGAACCGAGGAGACTGGGCTTGGGCCAGGAGCATGGTGGGGTTTTTTTACCTGGTTAATCTTTACTTACTCCTAAAACGGACACTCCTTACGCTACTGCTGCCTTGCGGCACACAGTTCATCATGTGGAAGGAAAATCGATGCAACTGCATGAAATATTACGTCACAGAAATTTTCTTGGAGCGCTATTGCCTTGCAAGAGCCTTCGTAGCGTATTTTATGTTTGTTTTCATTGATAAAACGCATCGTTCCCTTTGCTCTAAACCTTCACAAAGCAAACAGCCCTCAGTAGTCAATTAAAATGAGTCTACCTGCATCTAATCTTAGTAGAAATCCAGCTGTTCTGTTTCTGGTCTCATAGGTTTGGTAGAGAACGAACGACGATCACAGCAGGCGGCTCAGGGAGAAGTTTAAGGCAGAGCCAGGCTGGAAAGCAATTTTTCAAGCGTCTGCCGGGGCTCTGCTTCAATCCAGCGTTGCTAAATGGAAAGAGCACGACACGACTGCAAAACCTACCAAGACACACCGTCCGCCTGAACTGCCAGGTCAGGCAGGGAGAGCCTAAAGAAGAGCAGTGGCCTCCGTGATGACTGTGGAGACGCTGCAGAGATGTACGGCTCTGGTTTCTGTTGACACGACACCTATTAGTCGGTGGACGCTGCAAATATGCTCTTTATGGAAGAGAGGCAAGAAGAAGGCCATTGTTTTAAAAAGAGGGACACAGCAAACATGTGGAGGAGGGAGCTCTGACCCTCAAGTGAACTGAGACTCATTAAAGAAAACCAACGAGGTGCATGATCCTGAAAACGGCATCTCCACACTGTGCGTTAGAACGCCTCTGCTACGGTCCGGCTGCAGGAACAGGGAATTCTTCAAAGTGCTTCTAGCCAGGGAAGAGCCACACTTTTCATACCGGCAGCTGCTTAAAGGGGGGAAATCATGCATTCTGCGCCCCCTATTTCACAATAATGACCTGTGTTGTGTGGGTCTAAAGATCCTACACTGCAAAAACGAAGTCAAATTTTCTTGAACTGAGTGCATTTGTCCTTGATTTGAGCAGGTAAATAAGATGATTTGCCAATGCAATGAGATTTTTGCACTTAAAATAGGAACAAGTCATGTCTAGCATCTTATTTCAGGTGCAGTATGTCTAATTATCTTATTTTAGGGGTCAAAATACTTATTCTATTGGCAGATAATCTTATTTACCTGCTCAAATCAAGGACAAATGCACCAATTTCAAGAAAATTTGCCTCATTTTTAGTTCCGTCTTTGCCGTGTAAGAAAACGCGTTGAACTTTGTGGCTGCGTTCTCCCAAAATGTACAAAATCACATGAGCCTATGTGTAATGTGAACACTTTTCTAAAGCGGTGTAGCTCCATCCAGAGCAAACTGGCCCAGACAGATTAGTCGTTCTGAATCTGCTGCAATTCAGTCCAGTGTGGCGCACTCACCCTCAGCTGCTCGATGAAAGAAAACTCAATCTTAGGAGACTGAAAAACAGCGAGAACCCGCATGATAGCTCTGCTTAGCAAGTATTAGCGGCGAGGTAGAGCGAGGGCCAGCTGTTACCTGAGATATGCAAATGGCTGCAGAGAAGCTTTGACGCAAACGAAAAAAGCTCCTGCAGCAATGAAGTATCCCCCGTGCCGTTACGCAGAAGAGGAAGAAATCTCGCTGAAAAGAAAGACGGTGATGATTCTGGAGGACCTGCGTGGGAATCATTGCTATGCTGCGGAGGTACACGACTCAAGGTTAAAGCCGGGTACGGGTTGCCGTGCGCGGCCTGGCGGAACGAGCTCAGTTAGGGATTGCAGATGAATCGCCGAGCTAAATTAAAAACTAAATCCAAAACCCAATCTGGGGAGGAGCCGGTACTCTAAGGAAGCACTCTGCTGATTTAAAATGCTACTTCCAACAAGCACACACTTGTAGAGGAGGGGGGGGGGGGGGGGGGGGGGGGGGGGGGGTGAGACACACTAGTTGGAATTAAAACAGCAGAGGTAGAGCGTAATTTGCGGCGGAGCCCTTAATGCAACCTGATGCAATCTCTTGTTCAGCCTCTCATATCAGTGACCTCTACCTGGAAAAGTGCTGGAGCGGCTTTTTAAGCAGAGGAAGCGCACTGACCTAGCTGAGAGGCGTGCAGGCCGTAGCTGGACCTCCTCCTCCTGTCGGGTCTGTGCTCCCAGCCCTCGTTGCTCAGCTCCCCGTTGCTGGAACTGGAGCTGGCAGTCCAGTCCCCCGGGGCGGCTCCGTCCGGCTGCAGGGGGGTCCCGGGGCTCGGCGGGCTGGGGTGCGTTTGCGGTGTCCGGGGGCCGGACCTCTCCCGGGGATTGGGCGGAGGCGGCGTCAGGGGCAGAGGCTTTAGCTCCTGGTACTGCAGGGCTAGATCCAACAGCGGTCTAGGGAGCGGCTCAGAGGTGGAGAAGGTGATGAGGTCGTCCACCACGGGGGGGTCTGTTATTAGGGGCCTGGGGGACGAGATCTCCAGTTCGAAGGAGGTGCGGTCCTCGGAGGATGGGGGGTTAGTTCGAGGGGGCACCCTAGGGGGAACATCCAAGCCTCGGCCTAGTGCTACGGAGGCCAACAGGGAGCCGCAACCCAGCAACGCCCGGTGTGTGTTCTTGATCATGCTGCCGAGAGAACCCCTCTCGGGCATGGGGGAGCCGGCCGGGGAGTAACCCCCCTCCTCGCTGCCAGAGTCTCCCTGAGAGGGAGGAAGCCGCAGGCTGTCCTTGGATGAGGAGCCTGCAGAGAGAGAAAGTTTTAGGCATTAGAGTTACGAGACAGAGAAAAATGACTCAGTGCATTTATTATTCATCCAGCTTCTGTTTCTAATTCACACTTTGAGACTGGTGTGAATTTTAATGGCAGCGAACAATGGCAGAGGGTGCCGTACCGTTCTGAGTGGAGGCTGAGGTTGGTGTGGGGGGTCGGTACTCCTCAAAGTCATCCATGCTGTCTCCGTTCTCATTGCTGTCTGAGCCCAGCAGTTTGGCCCTCATTGATAAACTGGAAGCAGAGTTTATGTTAGAGGCTGATGAAACAAGCAGAACATCGCAGGATTTCAACTGGGTCATTTTTTTCCTTTCATTTGCCTATTTCTCTGATTTAAGCCAAGTTTTAGTTCTAATTGTATATATCTTTTAGTGTATTTGATTATTTCACTTCTTAACACTTGTTGCCGGTTGTACCTGCTTTCCTGAGGACTCAGCCGTAGAACCTTAGGGCTTTTGGGACTCTTTGGGCTCTGGGGCCTCCAGTGTGGGTTCAGCCTCAGGTCTCCATTGGATTGCTTGTGAGAAGGGGTCTCTATTGAGCGGACAGGGGTGAGACCAAACGTCCTGCTGCTGTCGCTAGGACTGACTGGAGAGAGGCGAGACAGGAAGAAGCAGGGTTAACCTCAAAACGGACCACGTGGATGGAGTCCACTACAGAACAGAACCACAGACCTGCTTCAAAGGGCAAAACATTTGTGGAGAAGGACCCAGTGGGACTTCAGAAACAGAGTCTAAGAAAAATGTAGATTGCACCTCTCCAGCTCTAGTGACACATCTTAGCACTCTCCCCACCGACAGGTTGTGTGTGAACAGCGCTCGGTCCCACGGCGGGGGGACCAGCCTGAATTCCTGTCACAGCGCTAAAGGTTTGAAGCCTTTCCCAGGGTTTCTGCTACGTGTCTCTAAAAAGCAACTATTGTGACACTAGAACTCCTCTTGGTCTCGAGTTTTCCACTCCAGTCCTCCAGGTGGCGACAATGAGCAGCTGGTTAAAAAGATGTTTGGCTCGTTGTTTGTGCCCTTGGATTTAATGACTGTTCAATTGCACAAATGTAGGCCAAACAGTGTCTCCTTAAAATAATGAGGACTCTTCCTCTTAACTTTTAAACCTGCTGACGCCGTCACAAGACCTGGCTTGTTGAGAAATCTGTGCACAACAACACATTGACCAAAACAGAGTCAGGAAAGATGCTTGCTGCCAGGTTATAGCAAAAATGTTAATTTCCACCAGTCGTCCCTAGTTCCACCAGGTTGATGCCTGAAAAGTATACCTACTACATTTATAAAGATGATTGTGATTGTAATTTAAGTGGCCCATTGATATTATATAGAAAACAACAAGATTACATTAGCGCCTCGTCCTTCAAAATACAGTCTAAAAGCTTTTTTTTTGTACAGACATGCGCGGCATACGTCTGTACAAATAAATTACTCAGTTTAACCCATGATAATTAGATGTAGAATGACTCTTTTTTTCCTCGATGCCTGAACCTAATGAAGTAGTCCAGGGATCTTCAACCCTGGTCCTCGGGCCCCACTGTCCTGACTCTGCTCCACCACGCCTGGATCAAATGATTGCATGACCTCCTCTGCAGCCCTAGGTGTCTACAGAGGCCTGTTAATTGCCCATTTATTTAGGTCAGGCGTGTGGAGGCAGGGAAACACCTACAACATGCAGGACAGTGGGTCCTAAGGACCAGCGATGAAGACTAGAGTGTCTGACTGTAGCTGCTGCAGCATAATGACTTGCCTCTTAAATCCGCTTTAAGTCAACACTCTACCTCAGATCCTTGACATGAGTACTTGTTTTTCCTTATATTTTTACTTTACCAGATACATTTCAATTATAGTTTGTTTTTTTCAAGTCTTCTGGGTTTTTAAAGGATCCTTTGTTAATTAAATGTTTTTCATAGACAAATGAACGCTTCATTTGTTTGTCCTTTAAGTTATAATGTCTGTAATAAACATGATATGCAAGCCTTAATTACTTAATCCATTTAAACATTTAAGTGAAAGAATTACAGATGTTCTTTAGTTGTCGGGTTTTAAAGCGGTTTACGGACCTAATGATGCTAAAGCAGTCCCTTTTCAATAAGTGTAGGAACAAGAAAAATAACGTCCTATGTTTAATTCCGATGATTGTTTAATTCCTGTGATGATATCACCTGCGAGCCAGTTATACAGCTACAATAAATACAACGAGCAGCTGCTTCTGTTTGATCCAAATCCAGCTGTAATGTGTAACATGATTAGCTCTGCGTAGTTAGGAGCCACGACGACTCAGCCGTCTGCTCCAATCACACCATCGGGTTTATGCATTGTAATACTTCCAGAAAGTGCCCCTCCTAACCTTAATGTGTCTTAAACGGAGCTGGTACCTGATGAGGAGAGGCACAGACAATGAGCTTTACATCAGCAGGGTCTTTCATGGCACATCGGAGTACGTTTCTTTTTGTAAATTTACAGCGTTTATTCAGGTAGAGGCTGCGCGTGCTTTTACAACCCGGCAGACTTGTACGCACTTCAAATACTGAGAAAAAATAATAATCATAGTAATTGCGGTGAATCTGATCATTGCGACTCCAAAATTCGTTTCATTTCAGTACCAGAAATGAAAAGGCTCAATAGATAATATTTGAGGCAATCTGCTCCTTGCTTCCCGACATTCAGCAACACATCATTTAGGAAATGATGTCAGCGTTGCAATTTCACGAAGATCAGACTGCAGGTTCAAAACATCTTCCTTTCTATTATTTCCACCTGTTAACTTGTATATTTTTATGCGGCTCTCATCATCCTCATGCTTGGACAGGATATTACTAATACTATTTCTATAAGCAATAGAGGTTTCTTTTCTGTTTTGTTTTAGGATTTCATTAATAAAGATCACAAGCTCTAACCGGGTTGCTTTGTCTGCAATTCCTTAAGATGGGCTGGCACTGAACCTGCAAACAGAAACTAATAAACAACATGGACTTGATCTAGTTCTGCCCCAAGAAATGCAGAAAATACATTGTAACAGACATGTTTGCTAGCTTCCAACGCACATCACCCAGCTTGTAAGCTGAGTTGCAAAAAGAGCTAATCAGTAGGAAACATGAAAAATATGGGCTGGTTTGAATTTCTTGTTATCTCATTTGTCAGATAATGTAACAATGGAGCTCATCGGAGCAGACTAATGCGAGTCAGTCTGGCTGTTCTCCACACAAATACGCCTGATACCCAGAGATAAATCACTGCTGGCTTCTAAGAGGGCGAAAACGAATATCCACTAAACACATTTTAATGACAGCCCCACTCATGGCTTAGTAACTGCTATTAAAGGGAGTCATTTGGAAATTAAAAAAAGTCATACCACTTACTAATGATTAAATGGAGCTGGCAGATCTCTTAGGTCTACAAACCACTTCTTGCACATTATATTTTACTCCAATTTTTGCTTTTATACCAGTTCCTTCAGTAACTGTTTTGTGAAATCCCTTATTTTATTTATTAAAAAATGTCCCTTTGGAATTGTTAGAAAACACAGAAACATGAAACATTTCTACATGCTGGAAAATCCCTTCAGCAAAAGCAGAGGACATATGTCCAGGCGCCCTACAAGCAGGAGTGCTGTAAATCTCTGAGGCGCCTGCAACCCTGCTTAACCCCTTCCCATAGAGAAATGAATTACCCCCCTCGCTTATTTCTAATTCAGCAACCCGCACTGTGGCTGCTGCATGCATATCAAACTGAATCTGCTTAAGAAGCGTGGCTGAATGGCTCCCCCTCCTGCTGCACTGGGGGAACTGCAGGCAGAAGGAACAGAGGTGGTCTACAGTCGGAGTGGGAAAGAGTGCAGAGCAGCTCAGAGGAAGTCAGATAATATTTGGACTGGAGCAGGCTATAGAAAAGGGGAAAGGGTGTGTGTGTGTGCGTGCGTGCGTGCGTGCGTGCGTGCGTGTGTAAAACAGAGCAGGGAGTGGAGAAAAAGAGGGGGAAAGAGGACAGGAGGCCCACAGGAAAACGGGGGAAGACAAAAGACGTGTGTTTAAGATAACATGAAAGGAGGTGGAATTCAAAAACAGAGATGTTGCAACACAGGCTGTGTGTACAGACATGAGCATAAGTGAGTGGGCAAAGTGCTCCACTCCTTTCTAGATGTTTCTTCAAGCACCCGTACGGTAAACAAATCTGGGTGCGATTGTGCATCCGTGTGTGTGTGTGTGTGTGTTGGGGGGGAAAAAATAGTTACACTCACGTTGGATTGCACGAAACCGTGGGCCGAAGGAAGGCGAGGAGCCTGAGCCCAAATCTGGAGAGTTTCGCCTCTTCTCCAGGCCCGGCGACGCCTGCACTGTGATTTTATGGATGAAATCTGCAAAAAGCCCAAAACAGTTGGTTAGACCAGAGGTTCCCAAATGTGGGGGTTGATCCAAAAGATGATCCAAACTTCTGACAAGTACAATGTCAAATATATACTTTTTTTTTAATACACCAGATTTATGCCATTAATCGTCGAAAAAGATTCTTTTTCTCGAAAATTTACGACTATTCAACGTCAGAAAACATCCAAGCATTTTCTCTCAAATATATGAAATTAATCTTATTATTTTTAGGGTTTTTTTTGTCCTATGTGGCTAGTAATTTATTTTCTTTAATCAACAATAGCTGTAATAGTTTTTTTTATTATGAGAATAATAAATATTAGATCTAATCTAATATCTAAAATTAGATGTACAAGAATATGAGAATAAACACAGGGGGAAGACTGAAGTCTTTAATAAGAGTTCTTATAAAATTACTAATATACTCTGACAGTTTTATTACTTTATTCTCGTAATTTCAAAAAGAAAAAAGTAAAGAAAAAAAGACACCCCAACCAGCCAAAAGGAGGTCTCCAGTATCTGGCACTGTTATTTTGGGGGTAACAAGCTGATGAGTTTGGGAACCCCGGTTCCATAAGACAATTCATACTAATGTTTGAAAGGTTGCAAAATATTTTAGCTCTTAATTTCCTCAGGAATGCTGACAATCTACTGTGAATGACATGCAATACTCCAAAAATAATTATCGAAACTTATATAAAAAATAATTATAGAAAGGTATATAAAAACTTATATAAAAACAACAGGCATTAGCAACTACAACCATTAGCATGCCAGAACTGGCTTCTTTATGGCCTTTCAGGGATGCTAAGCTAGCATTAGCACTGAACTGCACTCCAGCTACTTAGCTAGCTAGCTAAATAGCTGGTAGGTGTAGCTAATTTAGAAACTACTTGGTAGTTAAAAAATATCCTAAATGTAAAGAGTGTGGATTCAAATATGTTAAAGAGGAATCTTCAACTTTAGTCCTTGAGAGCAGCTGTTCTGAAACCTTTCACTGTGTCCCGTTTGCGACGCACCTGAACCAAATCAAAGAGTGGTTCTGAGAGCCTAAAGAGCAGCAAGACCTGCTAAGATATTTGGGATTTTTTGGGGCAGGAATGCTTCTTTAAGTTGCAGGACAGTGGGTCTCAAGGACTAGAGCTGGGGAACCTTATGTTAAAGGCATTCTGTCACTTAAAATCTGGCTCAACAAATTATCTACTAAATAGCTATTAGCATGTCTGGATGGTTAGCAAGATAAGGACCGTTCAGGTTTTTTTTGCTTTGTTAATTCATTAAAATTTACTTATTTCTACCATTTCGTATCAAACATAAATATAACAATAAATATAATTAAGTTGTCGAGTATTATATTTATTTTCATTTCTAACGTTTTTTTCTCAAGCCAATCTTTGAGAATATTCAAAACTACATACATTTTTGCATATGACAAATGAATTCCAGTAAAATCAAAGCAAAATGAATCCCCAATAACAGGCATGGAAAAGAAATAAAAAAGAAACATTGATTCAGCACAGTATGCCTTGAAGGAAAGTAAAAAGACCGACTGCAGGGGGAAAAGGAAGGCCTCTAAAAGGAGAGTCAAAGGCATAGACTGGAAGCGACAAAGTGAGAGAGGCCAGTGTATCTATGGACAGGAAGTGTTGAGGCGTGGTTGGCTCACTCTCCCCTCTCATCAACCCCCACCCAGCACCACCACCACCACCGCATCGCCGCCCTGCTGCTGCTGGGAAAGGCCTGGCCACAACACACAAACACACTGACAGGCACACACAGCGCATTTACGCATGCTTGCTCAGCCCAAAATACACTCAGACACGCATTGAGACACTGGATGGGAACTGCTGCTGCCTGTGTGACTCTGTTAGAGCAGAGGACACATCAGCTGAAGCTGTCAGGTGAGTGTGGGGGAGAAAACGGTTGCTCAAAGCGGTCAGTGCAATCGGACAGGTGTGGCTTTGATCCACCCCTTACAGGTCTGACAACCGATGAGTCCTCCTTTGCTTTTTGAAGCTCGTGTTTTCCTGTTTCCAATCAAGTTGAGCTCTTGAAGCAAGTTTCCGGCGGCGAAGGTTACAGTCAAAACACGCAGACACCAACCTTGCGGCATGCTGATCTTCTCGCCGTTCTTGCTCTTGAGTTTGTGCTTCTTGAAGGTGCCCTTCCGCTTCTTGACGTTGGGCTTCTCCTGGTTCTGGTTCAGGTGGAGGATGAGGAGGCTGAGCTCGCGCTCAAAGACGTCCTGCTCCCACTGGGCCAGCTGCTGCTCCCGCTGCCGCAGGAACTCCTCGTGGGACTTCTGCTCCAGAGCCGCTCGCTTCAGCTCCTCTTCACGGCATCGCAGCTCCTGACGGAGGAGGAAAGAGCGCCCGTATCATTAGATGGGGCAGAGCACTGTGCGGGGTGTACAGAGAGTTACTAAATTATTCATGCCATTTAAAATTCTTCACATTTTATAAACGTTAACAACCAGAATCCTCTGCATATTTCGTCTTTGGGATTTTGTGATATACCTAAAGTAGGACATTATTGCTCTGTCTTGTCACAGATTCCTAATTGGATTTAGGCCAGGACTTTGACTGGGCCATTCGGACACATGATCTAAGTCGTTCCATCATGCCTCTGGTTGTTCCCCGTCCCCGCTAAAGACAAACACATGACGCTGCCACCACTATGTTTCACTGCGGGACGGGTTTGTTCAGGGTCATATGCTGCGTTTTGGCCTCATCCGACTAGAGCACCTTCTTCCACAGGTTCGCTGTGCCCCCCTACATGCCTTATGGTGAACTGCAAATGGGACATTTGATGGCTTTCTTTCAGCAGTTGTCTCCTTTTCTTGCCACTTTTCCATAAAGACCAAATTTGCAGAGTGCACAACAGATATCTGTCATGTCAACAAAGTCTCCTACCCGAAATTGGATCTCCATAGCTCCTGCCTTTCCGCTCTTATGACTAATGCGCTCCCTGACAGAAAAATCAGTTTAGGGTGAAAAGCCTTTTTTCCTAGCTTTTCTTTTGCGCCATACATTTTCTACCACCAGCTGATGGATTGAACAGTGCTCTGCCAGATGAACAAAGCCCGGGATCTTGTTTTACCCAACGTTGCTTTAAAAGCGTCTACAGCCACCTCCCCTGACCCGTCGGCTGCGTTCCTTGGTCTTCATGATGAGGTTTGATCACTGATGTTCTCTATCAAACATCTGGGACCTTTACAGAACAGCTGCTCTTATACTGGTTTCCAACTACACACCCATTTGCATAAAGGAGGACTAGGAATAGGAGGCAATCAGTCACGTCGGATTTTATTTAGGGGTATCGGTGCAAAAGGGACGGAATGCATGCCACACAAAGTCATGTATCATTTTCCTTTTACTTCACATTTATGTTCCATTTTTGTTGATATATCACATAAAATCTCAGTGAAGTTTGAGACTACTGTGAAGAAGGTATTTATTGAAGGCACTTTTTCCACGCTTGACTGAGTTTAGAAAGATTTATTTCATGATGTTAAAACGATCTGCTTCAAGGCTCTTACGTTACACATGCTGTACCTCCACTGAAACACGTTTACTTTACAAAAATCATGGAAATAGGTTGAATTTGGATAAACTAAAAGGATGGCTTTGTAATGTTGCCTACCTTTCTATCAGTACTCCTTCTCAGACTATAAAAAAAGCAAACAATAAAGCTTTTAAAGCCCTTTGCCGCTCCCCTTCTGAACTACTTTCAGAGGAGCAGCCTGAAAAACAACCTGTGCTCACAATAAACAACAGCTTTATAGCTTCTAATATATCCAGAGGTTGTGCGTGTTCTTCAACCAGCCCTGCAACATTATTACCGGCTTGTACCAAAGCTTCGCTTTTAGCTTGACAGAGTTCACATTAAAATGCCGGCTCAGCGGAGCAGAAATATGCGCCGTTCTGCTGTAAACATTCAAGGCAAGGCCTGCTAAATGGCAGTCCGAGAGCCCACACAAAGGCAACAATCTTAGGTTTCATTTGATGTTTTCTACCCCAGATATAACAAATGCCCGACACATCCATCAAGAGATGATCACGCTGCTTTTCCAGAGAGGTGGGAAGAATCAAAACATCTGTATAAGAAGGAAAAATGGAGCTAAAAAGAAGGGAATGCAGAAAATAAAAGAAGAGCTTGATATGTAATCTGTAATTTGGCGGCCATTTTTGTCTTGACAGAAAAAAACATGCCAAAAGCACGGTTGATGGTGAGGGATTACGTGAATATTTTTAGTGTTTGATATATTCTATTCTATTGAGCTGGTTTCTGTTCAGTAACCTAATAGTTTCCTGTTATGTTACATTTTATAAATATGTCTATGTTTAATAATGTGTGGGGAAAACCAAAATGTTTGTCTATTCAGTCCGTTACAATATAATAATGTGCCTCTTAAAATTCAGCCTTTCGTGTTAAAGAAAGACCCTCTTTATACAAGAGAAAGCTAGGGTTTTGAAAAAATGGCCACACATCAATTAATCGTTAGTCGATCAGTAAGATCAATCAACTTTAGATCAACTCATTAATCAACAACTTACATCCCTAAACGGGATATAATCAAGACAAAGCCAGAAGTTTCTGTCATGGCTCATTATCAAAATTACTTTTCTAGATTTAGTTTGAAGATTTGAGTGTGTTTCTGTCCTATTTTTAATATTTACATTCAAATAGTTTTTTAACCAGTTTACAACAAAACACACATACAGACTTTATATATAAAAAAACATTAACAGCAGGAAACAGTTACAAAACAATGCTGATTTAATCAATTTGAAGTCGTCTTCACGACAGAATAGTCTTGTTTGTGAAACTACATTTACAGTAAAACAAAAAAGACATGCCTGCTTTACAACCAAATCAACCATTACAAGTTCCATGAATGCATATACATAATAATGGAAACAAACTGCATTTTTGTACTATATATTTTTAAACTTATCTGGGTTCATTTCATAGCTAATACACAGCCCAGATGTTTATGTTTCCATGTCAAAAACATTGTTTTATTGAAAAAGTTGCTCTATTCCTTCTAAAAGGTTTTATGACGCATTAAACCACAAATTTCACCAAAGATATTACAGGCACAGACAGCCTAAATTCTTGATATATAAACTATAAGCTGCCTTTAATTGCAGTCCAGGCTGTTCATCCTGATCTCCATATTCACTGATATTGTGATATATTGCACATCCTTAATTCACAGTGTCTAAAAACAGTATTTCTCATCCACATACCCTATACTTCTACGCAAAAATTAACAATCTATATCACATGCTAACCAGACGTTAATGTATTTAGAATTTTACAGGATAGATCAATACAATGTAATGCAGTTTCTTCCTTTTTTTATTCACCCCCCTTTAAACTGACACCAGAGGTCACTTGAATAGCTCACAAAGTCTACCTGTATGTAATTTATCTCAGTAGAAATCTGGCTTTACTACGAAGGCTTTGCTAGAGAACATTAGGGAACAAACAGCATCATGAACACCAACAAACTCAGCAGACTGATTTTTTTCCTTTGTAAAAAGTTAAAACCATGTAGGGGTATCAAAAATAATTGATATCTCCGTAAAACCAATGCAAGATAATTAATTCAAAGATACTTAATTGCGTCAAAATCAATACAAACTAATCCTTTTACATTTGTCTAAATGGTGGCATATCTTCTAGCAGCAGTGCAGAAACAACTGATGCTCGGCCCCTCCGCTCCCTCCAGCCCCACCTGACCAAAACAATGAGCTGCTGCTGGAAGCTATGAACTCTGCAACAAGTCAAAGACATCCAGCTATTTAAAAAAAAATAAAAAAATGCTACTCTCTCCGAACAAAGCATTGTTCGGGAGTACTTTCCCAATGAGGCAGACAAGTAGGAAAAACCAAATGCTGCCACATCCTAGCTGTGCTAATGCTACAAGCTAACGCTACAACAATGCTTGAGAACAAATGAAAAAGGTCAGTAAAGCTCCTGGATCTGCAACAGCAGAGTAGTAAACCTCCCGGATGTCATAAGCTAGCACTAGCTGTTTAAATGAGGTTGACAGACAGCCCAATAACAGGGTTCTGTTGAACTGAGCTATCCCGTCGTGGTGCAAAGCCTCTGGAGGCTAATGTGGCTAATAATAACACAGGATATAGTGGAGCCAGGCTGAGGCTGACAAATACAACAGAAACCTGTAGCAACCAACCCTGCTGCTGGAGTGGATCACAAAATAAAATGTTAGGCTAAATTACCTAAAAAAAGCTGAATATGTACAGGGCTCCTACTGAACACATTTGCATGGATCAGATCTAAGGCTACACAATTTATTTTGGCATAGTGTGATCCTTTATTTGTCCCGCAGTTGTAACATTTAATTGCATCGTCACTAAATTGACAGGCAAATGAAAGCACAGAGTTGCACACTAACGATAAGCCAATATAATAAAACTAAATAATTGCATGACTGGATTCTAGGTACATAAAGGATCTGAGAAAGGATATTAACACTTGTACTATTAGTGTCATCGTATCTATTGTTTAGCTAAACAGGAAAGTGACCGTTTTAAAAAAAAAAATTTCAAACCCTCCATGTTGTGATATTGTAATTAAACATGATTAATCTTTGCTCCTAGGTAGAAAGAACCCTGTCCATTCAAAAATGTTGCCGTTGTCTCAAAAATGTTATAAATGAATTTTTTCTTCCTATCCGTTTTGAGTTTGAGATTTTAGCATCGTGACAACCCTAATACTGTGTAATCGTTTTCTTCCATTTTGCAGTTATGAACTAGCTTGTGATGGTATCAAATTTCAATAAAATACATTGAGGTTTGAGGCAGGGTTGTGGGAAAAAAAAGTAGAGGTATGAAGACTGTAGCTCTCTTCACACCATCACAGGTCGATTCTTTGAAGCGAGCGTTTGTTCACAAGCTGCATTGATAAGCTGCATCTTCCTGCCACCATCATCATACCATAGCATCATGGGACATCACACCCCACACCGCTGTAAGATATACAGAATACAAAAACACATACTAACAAAATGTAAAGAGTAACATGAAGGCTACGGGTCAAACCACCATCCAGCTGTGATAAAGAAAAGACAAACCAACCATATACTTCTTTGGCCTCAGCCTCATTCAGCTTCACTTCATCAACAACAAAACAGCGCTGCATGTGTCTGTGTTAACAGTCTGAGCGACTTCTACCACCTTTGTGAGATACCGCAAGATTAACCAATCATGCGTGATTTCAGCACCAGCTTCACGAGTTCATCAGTGGGCATTTTAAAGCTTTTAAAGAGGCAAACGTACATAACTGTGCCAAATGAAATATAAATGCATTAGAACTTGGGTTAAAGTGTCAAATAAAATTATTTATTTATTCACAGAGCGTATTAAATCAACTAATGCACTGTAAATACTTAAACAACAACACCTACAACCACTTTAAGAGGCACTCTGCAGTAATATCCATACATCTAAATATAACTTCTGTGTTTTTTTCCTTTCAGGCAGTCAGATTCTTTTCTAATCTTCTAAACGAGTCTGGATCAGTATTTCAACTTCTTCCTCGATATCCTTCCATCAACCTGGGAGGCTTTTCCCGCCAAAAACGAGGCGATTCCCAAAACCTGCCATTCCACAGATTCAGATAAAAGATCATGCATCTCTCTGGCTTCCAACAAGCATGAAGTTTTAGTTGCTGTTGACATAAATTTGGCTGTTTGTCTTCTTCTCTAAAGGCACTTCAACACTTGAGGAAAGCGGACTATAAAAGCTCATCCTGTGAGTAGTGCGCAACCTGTTGCATCACCTGATGCACAGGAACCTGTGTCATAAGCTGCAACATACATGATCTGTGGTTTCTGAAGCCACGACTCCAGACCGTTCAGATGTGATGAATGCCTCTTTGGTTTGTTTAGTCTCACTTGAGATGCATGGTATTTGCTGCTGGCCTGATTTTAAACAGTAGATGGCACGGCAGGCAAAATCGGCTCCACTTAAAGAAAATACAAATTTTGCTTTATAAATGTTACATTTTCCCTGTTTTTACTAATCTACATACAGCCTGGCAATATATACGCCTGTGTTAACGTTGAGTCATGTATAAGCTTCATGCATACTTATAAAAACAACTCCGTTGTCGTTCTCCATGTTTGCCGAGTGTTAACTGCGCTGTGTGCACTGTTACAAAATGGCGATGTGCACAACCAGACGAAACGACAGAACACGCCCCCTACAAACCGTGTGTGCACATGAGCTTCTGTGGCATTCCCCGTTCGTGAGGATAAAGCAGGTGTCAGGCATTAACACAAAAACCAATATGGAGACGGCTAAAATGTTGAACTAAAGGCTTGACACGACAGATCAACCCACAGTGTGTGTGAAAACCACCTTTATATGAAGGAATCCAGAGGATTATTGTTATTTAGAGAGGGATCTGGTCCCACTGGGGTTTCCCACACTTGATTTTCTTGTTAAACAAAAAGCTGATTTTAAGCCACCAAGCTCATTGCTAAAGAAGCAGATTTTTGCCATGTAAATGGAAAGTTGAGTGGAAGAAAACACTGTGGCAGAACACAAGCATGAAGGATGGCCACAACTTAGAAACACTTGAAGTAGATCACTCTGCAAAATATCTGCAGTACACAAGTTGCACTCTTTGAAATACTGAGAAACATTTTCTATTTGATAAATTATTGAGATGCACCTTTACACTAAAGCATAAATACTAAATAAAGGTAAATGTAGCTTAAGTTTGAATTGAGCAAAATATAACCTATAGTAAATATAAATATATCAAATTAGTTAGGCTATCTAGCTGGTAGAGCAGATACGAGGCTTCTAGCTTTGAAACAGGGTTAAGGTTAGGCTAAAGAGGTAAACGAGAGAGAGGCCCGCACCAAAACTAATTTTGTTCTTCAAAATAAAGAACAACTGGAGTTATTTTCAAATAGGTTTGTAGAAGGGTTCTTTCACAGCAACAGGTAAGGGAGGGGCAGTGCTGTTTTTGATCTGTCTTTGATCTGTACATATAACCTACCTGTTGCCTATAATAACGTAGCAGAGACCCGTAGCTGCTTTAGAGAGTAAACTTCTTTTGCCGTCTTTGCAGTTTACTTGTGAGGCAGCAGGCGAAACATTTGGGCCTAACTGCGACTGGTCAGCAGGCGGCCAGAAGGCTTCCCTTACGGTGTGGGTCGAGGTTGCACGCCTCCTACCTTCTCTTTGGCCCGCAGCTCATCAAACATGTCCTGGATCTCCAGCTTCCAGTCGTCCTGCAGCGAGTGAAAGGAGTCCTGCGGCATCTCCTCCTTCACCTGCTGCTCCAGGGCCGTCAGCTGCGTCAGGATGGAGCAAAAGTCAGGTCTTCGGTGAGGGTCCTGGTCCCAGCATTCTGCCACACACACACAGACAGGCAACATGTTGTGATCTGTGATCATGTGCTGCGCCTTAATGCTAGGGGCTGTTAAAAAGATGGGCAAATTACTGATGGAAACCAGCATTAAACTGCAGGACATAGATCTTTACATACTTAATCTTTGCTTGTGCAGCTGTTTCCTTAAAATGGTAAAAAAGAATCCAACAGATTGAGTAGTTCCCAGTACAGTTTCACTTCTTTTTCGTTCTGAAACCAGGAAGTCGCTCGCTCATTAAGCATACTTCGACTCCGAAGCTGTCAGATCGGATCTTAGGTGCTAAATTAGACCAAATGACTCACTCAAAAGGATGCTTCTGCACCACAGAATGCTTAATGAATATCCTGCAATGCCTGTGACTCTTATTTACACGTTTCAGCCGATTCCACAGATAAGCTGATCTCTTGTTGAAAGGGTTCTGCCCAATTAACCTGCTATGGGGAGATCTGCGTAATTTGCTGCAAAACTTTGAGCATAATAAGCAGATCAAAAACCAACGCATTAATTAAGTCATCATCAAGGGGCCGCCGGGTCGTTTATATATATTTATTTATTTATTGAATCAAGGAAGATGACGAATAGAGGCACAAACTGCAGAACATTGTCTGTTTCAGCAAAGTATCTGGGTATTGTTTCTTTTAGACAAACACATTGCACAAGCTAGATCCAGAACAACACACTTCCTCCCCTCCTTAATAACCGCAGAGATGAAGCTTTTTTTCCTTCTTCTCCGTTTCACTGCAGCTTTGTGGAAATGGGAAAAAAAAAAAATCATGTGATGATGGCTACAGTGATGAATCGATCTCGAGCCACTGAACTGTCACCAAATGAAGGGAGGGAGAGAAAAAAAAATCTAATTAGAAAATCCCACCTGACATGAGCTGGGCGAAGGGTTCGGGGCAGGTGGAAGGGATGGGCAGGGTGAGCTTGTTGACAGCGACTCCGTAGGCAACGGCAAGACCATCGATCCCTCTGTAGGGGGCCTCCCCCGTTAGCAGCTCCCACAGCAGGACACCATAGCTGGAAATAAAATTTAAAGAAACAGACACAGTGTGCTCAGAGCAAAGTTAGACCAAGGACATACCCTGAAGCTCAAATGGAAAAGTTTTCATATTTCCCCTTCAACAATTAATTTCATTCACTTAGAAAATGCCAACTCCCTCCTCGCCTCGTTCTGAGCAGGTTCTCAGGTCCTAAACCCTCATCTTCTAGGTTATAGCTATATATAGTTACTGCATGCACTGCTGCCCCGATGAGTCCCCACGCTACTTAAAAACAAGCGCAGGCGGAGAGCGGCTGGCTGGACGGACAGACAGACAAACTTTATTGATCCCTCATGAAAAATCCTTCAAGGAGATTAAAATTCCAGCAGCAAAGAGCATTTAAACAGCTAAAGCGGGATAACTGCGGAGCAACTGGCTTTGTGCCATGGGAGTTACAGCCCGATTTGGATTTTGCACCTGATGAGGTCATGTTTTGTTGCGAAGACGAAGGCGGCGCGTGGGAAAGGAGATGTGGAGAACCAGAGGGAAACCATATCAGAAGTAATCAGTGCTTGGCTAAACTGCTCATACCCTCTGAAGCGCCTCATGTTATCACGTTAAAGCCACAAACATTCAGTGCATTTCATTGGGATTTTAAGCCAGGGAACGATACAAAGGAATGCAGCTGTATAGTTGTAAAGTGAAAGGTTGGGGATAAATGGTTTTCCACATTTCTTTGGAAATGAAAATTAAAACAGCGGCATTTCTTTTAACCCCCCTTAACGCTGATGCTTCCCTTCAGAAGTAACCTAAATAAAAAAAAATAAAACTGGGGAAACGTCTGTTGATTAAATACGAGAAACTAATGCTGCAAATACCCCTGAACACACTTTCTCCACAGTGACACATGGTGGAGGAAGCATCATGCTTTGGGGATGTTGTTCTTAAGCCGGGGCGGATCAAGGGACAGACACAGATGGTCAAACTTGTTGGAAAGGAGGGAGATTTAAAAAAAAAAATATTAGAAGAGAAGCTGCTGGATGCTGCAGAAATACTTCAGACTGGCTAATGGTTAAGATTGAAGCATATTCATATGGTAGAATGGCCCAGTCAAAGTCCAGAACCAGATCAGATTGGACATCTGTGGGAAGTCTTGGAAAATTACATTTAAACATTCCCCATTTTATTTAGATAATATGTGCAACCATTTCAGTCAACAAGTGTGCAAAGTTAAAAAAAAATTGATGCTGTGGTTGTATTAAAAGGCAAAAAGCATTGATCCATGGGGGACTGTGTATAAATGCACACCACACCTTTAAGATTTTAATTAGTAAAAAAAAATGGAAAACGCATTCACCATTTTCCTTTAACTTGACTTTCACCCTGCTGTCTGTTTGTCCATCACCAAAAATCCCAGTAAAACAGACTGAGGCTAACGCTTGCAGTGTGACAAAATGCCAAACGTAAACGAATCCACAAGGTATGAAGACTTTTGGAAGGAGCTGGATTGGCCAGCAAACAAGTTAGATTTGTGGTTTTAAAATGCTGACCAGCATTTCCAGAGAGCACACAGATCATCAGAAAGTCCAAGTGAAAGATTAGGGAACGATACAAGCATAAATGTGAGGAAAACAACCTCAAGGCTAAATGACTCATTTAGACAAATAATAAATATTTCATCTTACACGTTAGTCAGCTTTTCAGAATTAATTAACATTTTTAGCAAATCAGTTCTCTACGTTTCCCCGTATTATCCTGCTAACGAACAGGGCCTTCCAGGGAGAGACCGTCTGATCCATCTGCCAGACCGTGGGGCCCTTCGCGTCATCAGACGCTACGGCAGGAACAGGAAGTGTTCCTGCCGTAAACCCTAGAAAATTTCAGTTGTACAAAAACGTGTCAAAGTTTGTCACTAATTTTACGAGGTACCGTAGTATACTTCCCCTGGCGGAGCTAATATGGCGGCGGGGGTATTGCGTAATGGAAAAAAAAAGAAAAATGTAACTTTCAGGAGTTTCCCAGGTAAATGCTTCCCTGATTCCACGCAGGGCCAAAGACTCTGAAGCAAAACTGCAGTGAAGCGACGCGTCGGCCCCAATATGCAGGACAGGTAGCCTTCCAGCCATCAGCTCCCTGCTGTGGTGCAGCCTCTGACTTTATCCATTTCAGTCGCTGGGCTTGGTCTTGTGCAACTGTGAGACAACCCCGTCACGACAAACTGATGCAACGCAGTGTGGAGCCAGATGAAGCGCACACTTACGGAGCGCTGAGAAGGCAGGCGTGCTCAGCGCTGACACACAGCCTCGGCTCTGGAGCAACACACAAAGCCTTGTGGAAGCCGAGTCTTCAGAAGATGAAGCGTGGCTCAGGACTTGGATCCCCCACACCGCCAATTAGCCCTCGCCCGGCCCCGGCCGAGAGCGCGCCGGAGGCTCGCAGAGACGACAGGCCGCCGCCTTCAAGCGTTTTTATTTTAGTTCCTTAATTACATCTTCCACGCGCTGTGACTGCGCAGAAAGTCGCCGCCGGCTCGTCCGGGGGCCGCCGTAGGTTTCCGCTCTGCAGATTTGGAGGCGAGCAGCAGAGGACGGATGAGAAGGAATCCCAGAACAAAGATGGGCCTTCATTTGTCAGAGGAAGGCTGCCTGCTTTTGCCCCGGGAACGCTGAGAATGAGCGCGCCCCGTTGTCCCGCTGTTAGCGCTGGACCGCGGAGGCCAGAAGAAACCCTGAGAAGCTCTCTGGGTGAATTCAAGTAGGACTTGGACTAATTAGGGGTTTTTTTCTTATACGTTAGTAACATCCCGATGCAGCTCCAGCATCAAGATCCCTTTTTGACATTCTTGGGGAGCGATTTCCACTGATTTACAACTGAAGCCAATCATTTGACAGCAGCTGCTTTAATCTCAATAAAGCAAACGTGAGAATGAGTCATGGTTTTAGGACTACAAATCTTTCTGCTATTTGCAAACGCTGAACCTTTCTGAGTGCGCCCATCCGCATCCCGCGGCTAAAACTGCACTTAAAGGCCATCAGAAGTCCACTTCAGCAAATCGCACAGTCATTACGACAAAGCCTAAACCCCTGATTACGTGCTAACGTGCGTGGACGCGCTTCGACGCGCACGGCGCCGCTCACCAGAGAGAGGGCTGTGGTCAGGTCTGGTGCGCGGCCTCCTTGCCCGTCTCTAGCCGAGACAATGGGACAGTGTGCAGCACACATGTCTCACAACAAAGCACAGAGCAGCTCTTTGAAGAGGCGCCGTCACATGGCCGCCGCCGCGGCCTTGCCGCAGTGCGTCGCGCCGTCTCTCCTTCGCTTCGTCAACGAGGCTGCGCTTACGGCTCCTGCTTCTTTCTGCTGGTGAGCAGACGCTGCTGCTGCTGCTGCTGCGTGCAGGGGAAGACGCGCAGACCACAGACTCTCAGGTTAACGGAGAAGTCTTCAAACCCTTTGAACGCTTACAACCACAAACTTCAAAGAAAAAGAAAAGCCTGAAAGGCGTGTCGCGCATATATGTCCAGCTCCTTTTATGAAATATAAAGTTCAGGTGCAACCAGCTGAATTCAAAGTAGAGCCCACCTGTAACCGGACAAAATGTGTGAGTTCAGTAAGTTCAGTTCTGTGAGACACTTCAGGTCACGCTGCACAGTAACACAAAACACATCCAAACATGCGGCTCCGCTGTTTTATTTGACATTTTCTCCTCTCATTTCTTTCCAACAAAGTGTACGTTGATAAATAAAGTCCCTAGGATCCCTACGACGTCTAAAAGGGCTAAATAAAACAGGCATTGAAAAATGTTGTCTTTCATTTCTTAGTTGCAGAAAATGCCAAATGAATGATGACAACAGTAGGCTGACACAGAGGGTGAGTATGAAACAGCTCGTGTCTGCAGAGCACGGAGGTTGACCTGTGATGCTGTGGCTCTGATTCTCTTCCAAAGGCCTCATATCGTTGCATTTGCCCTGCCCACCACTGATTAAAGCTGACCAAGTGCTAATTCTTCTTCTGGTGTATCTTTGGTATGAGTGAACGTTAGCTCCTCTTGAAACACATTAGGAAGCAAAACCTATTTTTACGGTACAGGTTAACGTTAAGAGTTTTATTTGGAAGACCCAGGACACGCTGGAGGGACTAATGTCTCCCGGCTGGCCTGGAAACTCCTTGGGATTCCCCCGGAGGCCCAAGTGGCTGGGGAGAGGGACGTCTGGACCTCCCTACTGAAGCTGCTACCCCCGCGACCCGACCCCGAATAAGAAGAAGAGGTTTTATTTGGTAGATTACGTTTCATGATACCGCAGACGGCCGATAAAGCCCCACAACGTCTGTCCTTGCTCATGCCCATTGCACATCTCCATCGATGGTTTATCTGGTACCACATTCATTCTGTCAGACGCTCAGCATCGTCTCCCGCTGCTACTGGCTGATCGGCCCAATTGAGAATGCAAATCTTTCATATTTAGTAAACCTAAAAAACAAGTTTTACTTAACGTTTACTGGCAAATTTGATCTTTTTTTTAAGCTAAGTCGTGTGAAAAGGTACGATTTACTGCCTAGAACGCAGACGCTGCATGCCTGGAGGCTTTTTCCCAAGGAGCTGAAGGATTATTCCAGCACGAAGGCTAGTTGCATTCCCATCAAGGCAGATTAGTGAAATTAAAACCGCGGCTAATGGTAATTTCCCTGATCTGGTTTCTCCATCAGCGGGACCGGTGCGCTGTGCGGCTCCAGACAGCAGCTAAACCAAAACACTGCATCACTGTTACTGTGAACTATGTCGCAGCACGTGCTTTTACCACAATCTGGAAACATGGAACTAGAACTTCACTCACATTTTGCAAATAAGCTCTAAAACAGTTAGGATGTCAATATATTTGGTTCATCTTAAATGAGGAAAACTACTGAAAGTGACCCAGACAAGGCCTTTAGTCACAAAGCCAAAGGATGATAAGCTTAACTTAATAATAAAGATGAAACACAGGGATGAATCTGGCTATGTTCACACTGCAGGTCTTGATGCTCAATTTAGATTTTTTGCTGAAATTATTATATTTTTTGTGAGGTGGCTGTTTCTACAAGTGTTCAATTAAGTTTTGTTTTAAAAAGACTACTACGGGGTGTGGACTTGTAGTTGGAGAGTGACGTGAAAGACTGTGTTCAAGTTTGAACTGAATTTGGAGGTAGTTCTCGTTTTTTTCCATTTTTCCCCCCACCTGCTTACCAGCAGTGCAGTAAAAGAGGCCCTCACCACCGGCTGGCAGACTCCTCCTGCACTCACCTCCACACGTCGCTGCCCTTGGAGAAGGTGGAGGACTTGATGACCTCCGGAGCCATCCAGGCGTAGGTGCCAGCCGTGCTCATCTTGGTGGTCTTGTGCCACTCTCTCGCCAGGCCGAAGTCTGTGATCTTCAAGGTCAGACCCTCCATGCACTCGTTCTCTATGGGCTGGGCCAACAGAACTGCGGGAAGAAAGAAAAAAAAGAACGTCAAGAGTTTGCCGGCCGGCGGAGGAACTTATCCTCGTCTCACGTCTCCATGAAACCGATGGCTTGAGACCGACGTGGGCCCGTAACCGAAGATAAAAGCAAGCGTGTCTGGACTCATCCTTCGGTGTAAAGATTCAAAGATTCTCAGTTTCTTTCTCACTTCCTCTTCCCCTTTTTTGTTTTTAAAATCAGGCCACTATAAACAAAATACACACACACACACACGTTTCTGCGTCACGCATCACTTTCCTGAAGCAACTATTTTAAATATATTCCTCTTGGCCCACCAGAACCATCGGCGGCCCTGCGTACGACAAACAAACGTGGCGCTTTGACAATACGGCGCTGGGGAAGGCATCCTGGGAAGAGGGAACACGAAACAGAGCAAAACGAACAAGATTCAGGCGGCTACTGTAATTCCTATCAGCTCAGCCAATGTTGATGTGAGGGTCTGCGTTTCCATTTGGTTTGGGTTAATTGTGTCTCTACCATAGTAGAGACTGGGGTGCACACATTTAAATGATGAAGAAAATGGGCAGAGAAAGCTGTAAAAAGGAAAGAAAACGTCAGAAAATGGATGAAAAGGACTGGTTTGAAAGCCTTCGTGCACCTTGGATGGGGTGATGGACTCCACCACTCCTGCTTGAATAAAAACTGTAACTGTCTCCAGCTCCAGTCTGCGTTAGAACAGGGGGCGGACTGTGGCTCTGATCACCCGTTAGACCATCCAACACAGGAGAAAAAAAAGGCTATTCCAGTGTGTAAGATTATTGGATGGCAGCTGAACTGTAAAGATAAGCTGCCCATAAATCCATTATGTCACCAGTAAATTGGATGACTTCACAATAATAGCCGAGGATGGACAATATGGATTTTAAAATAAATCACAGGACCTTGTGGTAAGTATTGCGCTGGCCATAAAAGCCGAGTCGTTACGATCCCTCTTTGGCTATAAATTTATGATTGCATACAATCAGAACCTTATAAAAACCCAAATATTGCTCTGAAAATAAAACCTTAACCAGACCAACTTTATTTCTAAAGCGCTTTAAACAGCCACAGCTGAAACAAAATCTGCTGCACAAAACTACAAACATACGTGAAAATCCCTTAGATTGGAAACTTTTTGACCATCTGTCTGGAGGATTTGATTGAATTGGACTTTGTAAACTGCTTTGAGATGACGCGTGGTGAACTGGCGCTATATACACAAAATTGAATTGAATTGCAAAGAAAGATCAACAAGGTCAAACTAAGTGTCGCTGATGCTGACAGCCGAAGAAGAAAATAGCGCTTCAGGAAGAGTTTGAAAAGAAGCTCGGCAGCCGAAGATCCTTCAAACCCTTAGGAATAAAAATAAGCATCTTAATATGAGCCCAAGAAAGCTCTTGAAAAATAAAAAAAAATTACTTTATTAACCATTAGAAAAGCAGACTACTTCCCGCCACCTGCTACACAAGTGCAGTTGACAGTACATGATGATAGGACTGGCATTTCTGAACAAACCACATTTACTAAAACTCTCCGTGGAAAAATTGTTCAAATAAAAAAGATGGAGAAAAACACCAATCAACCACACGGGAAAATTGAGAAACCGTCCCCTGATCCATTCTGACAGGCGGATACAGCACTGAAAGGAATCAGAGCTACCCCACCCTCCGTTCATTCATTAAATGCCTCAGAACTAAGACTTCTCACCATTTACGTTCTACTAGAGCATCCACCAACACCACTATGATGCGCTCTGTCTTTTTAGTTTTAGATAACATTATGCTTCTGTACTATGATGCATTAACGGGAATAATCTTGAAATTCCTTCATTTTCAAAACTAATAATTTCTGCAAAAAAAAAAAAAAAAAAAACATTCCAAGTCAAGATGACAGAATATTGTGCCTCTATTGGTTTTTGGGGGTTTATTTTGTTCCTGTATTTGGTGCAGGATGTGATATCGCCATTCCCTAAAATCTGCTTCAACGTCAACCCGTCACACTGGGCAGAGGTATGAAGTGAAAAAGAAAAGAATATATAAACTGAGTTTAGTTCGGTTCAAAAACACATTTAAGACAAGGGGTGTTTCCCCACACTATATGTGGGGAAACCGAGCTTGATTCCGTGTTTTCTGTCTAAGCGCCTGCATGTTTACAAGTTTTGTTACTAAAAGCAGAAGAACAGCCAATCAGATGTTACTCTGTAAATTGATAGCTAGCGGTAATTTTCTTCACCGACTCTGGAAAATGGTTGCAGATGGGTATGATACTGTCCCAGATTGGGACTTTTTATCACAGTCATCGTTTTATTTTAAAAACGTGCTTTTATGCCAAGCATTTTGTCTGGGTGTTGACCTGAATTCAAAGTGCAACTAAATACAAGCTGTGAACCAAGATGGCGGCCCTGCTGTTGTTAACAATGAAAATCTAACAAAAGGTTTGCTGCTAGCGACATCACACAATGAGCTAAGGCCAGGTCTCTTACAGAGCCGTTAGCAGCTAGCTTGATAAACTAACCAACTAATTTGGAGTTTTTTTATTACTCCCAGTGCAGAAAGAGCAGAAGAGGAAAAACATGTCAGGTTGAAATACACAACTAAAGACAGCAGGTGTTCACTCTTTTTGTCTGCTTAGATCTGAGCAACAAAATCAAAACAGAAAGAGCCGTCAGATAACATTAATTTACCTGTGATAATTAACCTTCTATTTTAGCAGCTTTGCTTGAAAAGAAAGCAAAATGATCACTTTTATCATTTCTATACGATGAAAATGTGTTTTTATCCACGGTCATTATAAGGTGAGAAGATAATATACCAGAGAAGCTAGTTATCATTTGGCTCCATATGAGTAAAATTCGGTGGATGGAAGTAACTTCAACCACCATCAATAAACCAGACCTGAATAAAACCAGTTTGTCGTTACAAACTTGAACATTAGTAACGTGTGGATGTCTGATGGAAAACAGGACAAAGACAGAACAGTCCAGGTGGTGGACTCTCCTCCTGATGCGCGGGTGACCGATGTGTTATCCTGACAGGGTGACTCTCAGTGGAAACGGGGTCTAGCGGCGAGCATGGCGCTTCCCAGTGACTCTGGCTCACATGTCTGAGAACGGGAGGCGGCGGCGTCTTTCTTCCTCTTCGCCGACAGGCTGGTCATCGTTCAGGGCCCGACTCCCTGACACACCCGCAGAGGAGAAGCAGCAAAGTAACGTCTCACTCACGATGGGGAAGTAAGACTCCTGCTATTTGGAGTCACTTTCCAACTCTCTGCACTTGCCGCCTTTTCCCCGCTTTCCTTTCTTCCCCCTTTAGACCTTAGGGGGAAGAAGAAGAAAAAAATCTATTTTGTCCAGACTCTCTTTGCACATTGATATGGGTTTCATCTTTTTTCGCTGCGGTTCTCGGACTCCCTTTGTCTCCCTCGTTCAGACATCCTGTGCTGCGCCTCGTAGCCCAGGGGCAGGGACTTTGACGTCACAAAGGAATGCATCACAAGAAGTTGTGTTGTCTGCTGTATTTGTGGGAGCTCTGAGGGGGAAGAAGAGACTTGGCTCTTTCATGATCTTTTCAACGCCAACTTGTGCACGCAGTTCTGCAAAGCCACAAGATTAATGAGGGATTTTCATTCACCTATCTAATAGTCTCACCGTACTCCTATGGCCACACAGGATACTTTGCATGACGGCAATGGTCTCATATTATTCATCTTTGCAAACATTGTAGAAACCGTCCGACGGTGATGTTGCTGATTGGTCTGAATAGATCAAGATCTTCAGGGGGACAGAAAAAAAAATATTTAATATCCGTGTAACTCCCCTTGACGCCTGAGTCATGGGTTCTGTGGGCTATTGTTTGAGTT